>NC_135321.1:77161903-77265808 GCF_048772815.1 Callospermophilus lateralis
GTGAGGACACAGGACAGGAAGGAGCCCTCACCCAGGAGAATACCTGATGGTGAGACTCCAGGCTGTACGAGAGGGGGAATCAGTGTGGAGCTCTGCCACGGGAGGCCCAGGTGACCGAGATGACCTGAGAATACTCGGCCAGAGGGTAGCAGTTAAAACAGGCGTCACTTTCTCAGGTGGCCGGCCTGCCTCTGTCCAACTTGGTCGGCTTTTTCCTCTCAGCTCTACACACCGACAAGGACTTCGAGGCGTGTCAGGGGAGCATGGTGTCACCAGCAAACCTCTGAGAGAGTCTGAGGCAACAAGGGACGCATGACCCACCAGGACAACAGTGTAGAAGAGGGCCACCCACCGCTGGACTATTTCATTGAGAAAAATTAATGCAGAGGGCAGATGCCTTTCAATAGGCTCGTTGGTGGCCAAGACAAGAGACCAGCTCCCAAGGCTCTAATCCAGTCCCTCAAGGTCCCCAGGGCCTCTGACTCCACAGCTAACCACCGTCTGCCCACACTTTCCTTCCTTCCTCTGTTTCCTCCCACCTTTGGGCTTCTGACCAGCCCCTATCAGGGCCCAGTACTGTACATAACCCAGGAATCAGGGTGGGCATTCCACGTGCCGGCCAACAGGGGGCAGCACGGGGCCAGGACACACACCAGCAGAGCTTGAGCAGAAAGGGCAGGTCAACTGCTGTCCACAGGCCATTCTGGAAAACCTGCAAAGAGCACCTCCCCTTCCCAAGCTTACCTTTCAGAGTAGGAACAGGGCTGTCTGGTCCGTCAAGTTGTCCCAAAGGGTCATTCGGATCTGGAACCTCCACTTCTCCTGGGAAAGCCAACAGAGAGGTTCCTTAAACACAGGTCCCCTTCAGGAGGCCTTAATGCGTCTCTCAGGCAAAGACAAAGGAAGGCATTCAAGCCCAGCCGCCCACCCATGGTCTGTAGGAAATGTGGAGGGATCAGACGTTATGCTGAATTCTATGGGGCTTTCACAGAACCAGATTCGATACAGTAGTAAAAGGGATTTCCAAGCTAATCCCAAGAACAGCACCAGCAGTATGAAGCCCTCGGTGTGGCCAGAGAGGGGAGAGGGAGAAAGAAGCGGAGAAATTACGTACTGGCTGACAGACAAAACACTTCTGTAGCCAGATTCAGCAGCCCCCCAGATGGCGTTTCCTGGGTAATCAGGGGATAAATTCAGAACTGGAGAGTTTCTGAAGAGACTCATTCCCCTCCCCTACCCCAGACCCACCAGAAGTAGCCCAGCAAGGAGGGATTCCACAACTGTCAATGACAATCTAACCCCAACTGCCCACTCTACAGAGACCAGTGGGTGTGCCTCCAGCCACCCCAGATGCACCCAAACACAGAGACAAGCTCAGATTTAGTTTGAACACTTAGCTTCAAATACACACAGTGAGGTGCCCACAGTCCCAGAGTCCTGGGAGAAGGGTGGGCAGGTGTGGCTGAGGCCCCAGGAAGCTGCCACATGCACTCTTCTCCCTATCCCACCTGCCCCGTGCCATTCACATTTACTTTCAGGCTTTACCCAGTACCTTGGCCATGACAGGGTCCCACTGGTTGGGGGTGGGGAGAAAGGTTAAAGTCAGGGGTAACTTGACAACACCCAGGATGGACCTGGGTTCATGCTATGAAAAGTCCATCCGAGGACAGCAGACACATGCACTGATGATTGTCTTAAAAGTGAAGAGGATCCTCACTCACGCTTGCTCTAGCAGGATGACCCTTTAGAACAACATGGACACTAAAGGTCAGGCAGTGTGCGATTCCATCGCCATGAGGTATCCAGAGCAGTCAAGTCCACAAAGACGGAGAGCAAAGAATGGTGGCTGCCAGGGGCTGGCCAACAGGAATGGGGATCTGTTTAATGGGGACAGAGTTTCATTTGGGGAAGAGGAGTCATTTCTGCAGACAGGTGGTGGCGATGGTGGCACAGCAACATGAATGTACTTAATGTCGTTAAGTTGTACCTTAAACATGGTTCACGCGGCAAATTTTTTGGCATGTGTACTTATCACAATTTCTAAAAATATATCAAAGACAATTTTTTAATTCTATAACAGGTGATTCCATTTGGCTAATAAATGAGAGCCAATGATTAACTACTATCTGGGCGTTTTGAGATGCCTCCGTAAGAGGAGGGTTTGTAGGAAGAGCTCGGGTATGACATGAGGGCAGACGGTCTGCAGAGAGAACCAGGAAGGCAAAACTTCAAACCGTCTGGCTAAATAAGGACCTCCAGACTAGTCCCTCAGTCCCCTCTGTGCTTCTGGCCCCTGCCCCCTGGGGCTCAAGAAAGTCCACGTGGAGATCTCAGCACCCTGCCCGCCTGACGGGCAGGATGGGATTCGGGACTTTTCACTTCTGGCACAGGCATTCCTCTGGGGCCATCTTTAACAAAACATCCCTGACCCTATAAATCTTCCTCCAAACCATACACTTCTTCTAGGGCAATCACACCTCTTCCCCCAATTAAAAGTGCATACACTTAAATCCTACAACAGTTTGAGGAAACAGGTGCTGCATTCAGGGGGAAGGGCTAGTGGTCCTGGTTATTAAGATCAAGACAGAAGTATAAGCTATTCGAGGCAGCCAACAAATTTCTGCTCAAGAAATAGGACTTGAGTTTAGATTTGAAGTTTTAAACTGGCATATTACACCTACGGGCACTCAGCACTGTTTAAATGTAGAAAGACCACATGTACTCAAACACACTTGCTCTATATACACACAGGTCGAAAAGAGGCATAGAAAGCACTAACTGCTTAGAAATTGACAAATGGTGTGAGGCAGTCAAATAAATATAGGCCCCGAAGAAAAATAAGCTCCAGTATCCCAAGTCCACTGTGGAACAGATTCCAGGCGCTTCTTGGTCAGCTGCTAATCCGGGAGCAGAGGCATCCTCCCCATGGACACTCCTTGTGGATGGGATGGAGGAGATTCACATGCTGCTTTTACTCTCAGCAGGTGCAGTCTCTGCACGCACATGCAACGCCACTGCTACCAATCCTGGGAGTCTCTCGGAATACGTTCTGTTGCTTAGCACAAAGCTTTGGGGTCTGATTTTGTTTCTTGCAGCCTCCTGGGCCACCCTAGGGCAAACTATTTTGGTAATTTGAGTAAAGGAGTGTATCATATTTGGAATGACAGGTTACGTTCCAAGTTGATACCGGAGCCCCACCAGCTCTGGGACTTAGATAGGAAAGGATGTACAGGCCGAGTGTGATCCCTCTGCAAGTCAACGTGTTTAATGTGTTCAGAGTGTGAAATCACCAAGATCCTGAGAACAGACACCTTGGTTCTAGCAAAACTGGGGTTTGTTATTATTTGCTCCCTGAAAAGTGAAGACACCATCTCATATCTTTAATATCAGAAGGGTGATTACAGTACAAGAAGATATTTTCAAAAAGAAAAGAGAGACACATAACTTTCATTATAACACATTGTTATAACTTCCTACTTTATTAGTAACTGTTATTTCCTTATTGTGCCTAATTTATAAACTAAAACTTTATCATAGGTATGTACAAACAGGAAAAAACACAGCGTACGTAGAATCCTGAACTCTCTGCCATTCCTAAAGGAAACCACTGGGGGTCTTGGAGAGGGTCTTCCCCATATGGAGGTGGAGAGGATGGTGTTCTTCACCTCACAGGCCATGCACTGGGCTTTCACCTGCTACAGTCACCTGCTAACTGATGACAAGTTCATGAAGCAAAGCCTGCATCCATCATAACTGGCCGGGTATACCTTGGAGAGCTACAGAAAGACATGGAGCCTTCCGTGGTGCCAGAGAACAGGATCTGAGAGCAGACTCCTCAGGACTTCTTTAACCGTCTTCTGAAAAGGAGGACGCTGCTCCAGGTGAGTCACATGCCCTTCATTTTAGTGAAATGCTGATGAGTGACCACATATGTCAACCAAGACTGGCAGGTGTGTATACACAGCATTCCTGACTTCCCCTCTACTGGATATGCTGAAAAATCACACGAAGAGTGACATGGTAACTGGTGATGTATTAGCTCCTGCTGGTTTTCTGATGTCTAAAGAGAGGGAAACATTTAATATGAAACAAAAATATATGTGCGCCTGGTTATTATGAAGCGAGTGTGCGGAATGTGTAGTTTCGTCCATGTTGAAAGCATCTATTACAGCCTTGAAGGAAAGACAGAGTGTAATGTGGTATCCAAGATGGGTCAGAAAAGGGATATTAGGTTTTAAAAAAGGAAATGTGAGTAGTGGGGATATTGGTCTAGAATAATTTATCAACGTTGTGTGACCAAGGTACCAGGCTAATGTAACATGTTAACAGGTGGGAAAACAGACCATTCCATCTTCTTGTTCCAACCCATAACAAAGCTCACAGGTAAGAAACAGCCTGTCTCCAAAAACCTCACCTCCTAATGACACAGTCATTAGAAATGTCCCCAAAGCCAAGCATGAATGCCAACCAAATAAACAGAAAGGACCCAGATTAACTGGGATGGATACAGGCATTCAGTGATTCACACAGCCTTCCAGGAGGGCTCAGAAATAAGACACTCTGGAGAATGTGGGTGTTTCTAGAGCCGAGTTCTCTACTAATCGTCATTGGCAAGGTGATATCCGTTCTCTTATTTTTCCTTTTATTTGTTCTTTTTAGTTATGCATGACAGTAGAGACTGTTTTGACATATTTGTAAAAACATGGAGTATATCTTACTTTAATTAGGATCTCTGTCTTGTGGACGTACGAGATGTGGAGACTCACTGAGGTGTATTCATACATGTGCATGGGAAAGTGATGTCCCATTCTTCCCACTGTCTTTCCTATTCCTATCCTCAGTCCCCTCCCTCGTTCCCCTTTGTCTAATCCACTGAACTTCTACTGTCATCACCCCCACCCCTTATGGTGAGTTAGCTTCCACATATCAGAGAGACCTTTGGACCTGTGGCTTTTGTGACTGGCTTATTTCACTTAGCATGATAGTCCCTCCAGAGCCATCCATTTACTGGCAAATGCTGTAAGGTCATTCTTCTTTATGGCTGAGAAACATTCTGTTGGGTGTATGTACATTTTGTTGATCCATTCACCCGACGAAGGGCACCTAGGTTGGTTCCATAGCTTAGCTATTGTGAATTGGGCTGCTGCAAACGTTGATGTGGCTGCATCACTGTAGTGTGCTGATTTACATCCACTGGGTATATACAGAGGAGTGATAACTGGGTCGAATGGTGGTTCCTTTCCTAGTCTTCTGAGGACTCTCCACACTGCTGTCCAGAGTGGTCGCACCAATTTGCAGGCCCCCCAGCAACGCATGAGTGTGCCTTTTCCCCACGCCCTCACCAACATTCATTGTTCCTTGTATTCTTGAAAATCGCCTTTCTGACTGGAGTGAGATGGAATCTCAGAGTAGTTTTAATTTGCATTTCTCTAATTGCTAGAGATGGTGAATATTTTTTCATGTATTTGTTGACCGTTCATATTTCTTCTTTTGAGAAGTACCTGTTTGGTTCCTTTGCCCGTTTATCGATTGGGTTATTTCTCTTTTTGATGTTAAGCTTTTTGAGTTCTTTGAAAACTCTGGAAATGAACACCTTATCTGAGATGCAGGTAGCAAAGATCTTCTCCCATTCTGTAGGCTCTCTCTTCATATTCTTGATTGCTTCCTTTGCTGTGAAGAAGCTTTTCAGTTTGACACTATCCCACTGATTGATTTTTTAAATTTTACTTCTTGCACTTTGGGAGTCTTGTTGAGGAAGTCAGTTCCTAAGCTGGCAAATGGTGATATCAGGCCTTTTTTTTTTTTTTTTTTTTTTTTTTTTTTTTGGTGCTGGGGATTGAACCCAGGGCCTTGTACTTGTGAGATAAGCACCCTACCAAGTGAGTCATATCCCCAACCCCTGTGATTTCAATTCTTCAGCAGAAATTTATGGACTATTCCAGGAAGCACTTTATATATGCCCACTACAGTCAGGCTGAACTAATTAGTGTCTGTGGAATGGCAGCACAGGAAGCATTCACTGCTGGTACTAATGATGCTGGTCAGCAGTTTTACACCAGGTGTGCACAACTGCAGGTACAGGCCCCACTCCAGTGTACGGATTCTTAATAAATAGACACTGATACCACGCGAGCAAGACCCTTAAGGAAACCCTCTTTCAATGTGAACCTTTCATGTAGCATCTTGACTGATGAAATCAATAGGAGAAATTAATATCTGCCAAGTAGCAAGAGAGTGCAGCCTGATTCCCAGGCTCACTCTTGAATAATGTGATAATCTCACGTTCACCACAGACAAACAATCCATCAAGAATTTACCAAGGAAGTTCAACCTATGCCCTTGGACTTGAATCCATGTTGTTATTCTGCTTTTGACTGGTGTTCCTTTTAAACACGGTTTGCTATTCAAACTTTTCATCTATTAATCTCTCCACCTGTGGATCTGAACCAGCGTGCTCACCATGATGTAATCAGATGCAGTTTGCAGATGGAACATTCGGAAACCTTCAAAGCAGTCTCCTTTTAATTAGTGAGGGGATTCTATTCGCCAAAGCTTGGCATTCTCAGATTTGGTTCGTCCCAAGATTTCCAGGATGTGCAAGAAAGAGCACAGGTCAGGAGGCTGACCCTCTGGCAAACCAGGAGCCTCTTGGGGAGCAAGGATAGGCCCCCGATAATGGGCAGGGCTGTCTGGAAGCAGCACATCCACCTGTCTACCTGCAATTGAAGTACCAGTCAGGTGTTCCAGAACAACTACTTACCTCAGCATCATGTCAAATCAAAACCAGCCATAATGCTGGAAATGCAAGAGTTCAGGGAAAAATAATAATAATTGTTGCACAGCAGTATATCAAGTCCTGAAAAGGTGAGTCCGTGAGTCTGGGAACTGGGCCAGGCAAAGTGTGTCAATACTAAAGAAACCTGATAATGTTTTGGGAAATACTCCTATTAAAACATTATTCCATGTGTTTTAATTGCCAGCTAGAAACCCACGCAGCATTCAAGGTGAGTTGCCAGTATCTAATTGGTAGTGGTCTTAACAGTTTGTAATTTTTTATTTTCATTATGTCTAACTCTGAATTGAGTAAATATTAGCCTCTGGGTCTATATTCCTTAAAGGGCCATCTTGACTCTGCTTTGGAAATATAAAATGAAATTCAACAAGTAAATATGGAGTAACCAGTGCCTCCCGCCGGTTTAACCTTGACTTTGATCCCGCTGCTACAGCAAACATATTAAAGCTTCAATGAATCTAGGCACCAGCCAACTCCTCCGCTATTGCCCTCATAACGCTTTTCTACCTTCTGCCTCTGACAGCCCCAGACCCCCAACAAAAGCCTACTGTCAGGGGCCAAGTGAATATTTGGCTGAAGGGGGAGAGAGGCCCCTAAGGCAGCTGAATTGGAGTCTTTCATGGGTTTTCTCTTTTCCAGCCTCTACAGCCCCTGGCGGCTAACTGCAGTGGGCCTGGCCACACCCCCCACCCCCACCAGCTGCAGCTAGAAAGGTGAGTCCCTCCTGGCTGAGACAGAGGGCCCTGAGGCCTGCCTTTTCCAATGTGGCCTGCTTACTTCTGCACCAAAACCAGCCGAGAGTGAACACAAACGCTAAGTGCTCCAAGTTCACTGCATCTTTTCATTTGGTTTCATGGAAGATTCTTTTGAATATCAGATGTCTCCACTACAGAGAGTCCATTTTTCACCTTGAAGAAAGGTTCCTCCATTTTGGGATGGGGGGGGGGTTTGAGACCCCAGTGGTACACACTGTCCCTCTGAACATGGGCCAGCTGGGGGCACTGGGATGCACCAGCAGGGTCTTAGCTGAGAATGAATGAAAGCCAGAGGGGGTCTGTAGCAGCCGCCTACACCAGGGATCGACGTCCCGGGTCCTGGTAGTTGAGGCTGTGTCCTCCCCAAAGGGCTCCACCAGTTGGTAGATTCAAAACTCTTTGGCAGCAAACAGTGAAGGATAAGTGTCTGATGTTCTGGAAGGTGGCTGCAGTGATTTTCTAAACCTCAAATGGCTTCTGTAGGAGTTTCCCGGAGAGCCACAGCAAAGCACCACCGACCGGGGGACTTAGGACACAGAAACTGGTTCTCTCCCAGCTCTGGAGGCCGAGTCCAGGTGTCAGGTGGGGCTGGTTCCTTCCGAGGCTGAGGGGGAATCCGCTCCAGGCCTCTGTGGCTTGCAGGCGGCTGTCTTCTCTGTTCTTTCTCTATATCATCTTTCCTCTCTCTGTTCCTGTTTGTCCCTGTGCCCACATGTCTTCTTAAAGGCTTCTGGTCACCGGGGTCAGGGCCCACCCTAGTGACCTTGCTTCAGCTTGTATAGACCCTATCTCCAAATAAGGTCACATTTTGAGACACAGAGGTTAGGACTCCAAAATAACTTTTTTGGGGGGTCAGGGGGAGAAGAGGGGGACAGCACACAATTCATACTGTAGCAAACACAGCTATTTATCTTTACAATGCCTTCAGAGGCTCGAGTGGCAGAGAATATTTCCACGAGAAAGAATAACGGGTTCTGTGGATGAATGAGAAAAGTCAAAGGGACTGGATTTTCCTGGTGCCAGGGGAACTGCCAACAACCTGCTCGTGACCCCAACACCCTCAACTCCCTTTTTCTGACGCCAACGTCTGACATACAGGAAGATGCCCCCACCCCACGCCTCAGACCCTCAGCGGACATCAGCTGAGATGTGGCTGTCCTTCAAGCTCCCTCCCTGCCCCCAGGGTTCCCAGAAGCAGGGGTTTCTCTCTCTCTCCGTCCACATTCCTTTTTCTCATAATATTTACACCAGTGCCACTCCATGCCTCCGACAAGTAGCACCTCAGGCTGCAGACACCCAGGAGATGGATGTGGAGCCTGGACCTGCCGGGCCTGACTGACCATTTTTGGTAATGATCCTGGTGGACGCTTACCCAGTGCTCCCAGATCATATGCACAGGAATCTCACGGCCTTCTCCACCTGCCTGCCCACACCCGGGTCTTTTCCTGCCTCAGTTTTCCACGAGGCCTCTCCTCTACTCTGGAACGCTTTCCCCCTCTCTTCTCAGCCTCGACCCCTGGGTGACCTGCTTTAAATGACGTCAAAATACTCACAATTCCCATACTTTCTTTCCACGCCAGACAGCTCCTCTGACTTATAGCCCAGCCGCCCGTTCCCTCCTCCACTCATGCCTACGAGACAGATCCCACTCGACTGTCCACACACGAAGCCAACCTCCTTCACGAACCCGTTCCCCAGCGTCCACCCGACGTCACAGATGTGACTCTCAAGAAACGTTGCTTGCTCTGTCTGCCAGATGCTTCCAGAATCCACTCCTTCTCACCCTCACCCCCATTCTCCCGCTGGGCCCTGCTGCTTCTGACTCAGCGGGATTTCTGTAGCCACCTCCAGAAGTCCTCCCTGAGGACCCTGCTCCCCAGCCCTCCCCAACTGCTTTCCACAAAGCTGCCACGGTGTCAGATGCTGTCCACTCCCACAGGTGAGCATAAGGTGAGGGGAAGAAGCCAGACACAATAGCACTTAGGGTACGAGTCACTTGGATCAAGCTTCAGGACAGGCAAAAGCTGGCTAAGGGTAGGGGTCTGATAACATTACCTTCAGGGCCACGGCTGGGGAAGGAAAAGGAGAAAACTTCCTGACTAGGTGCTGGAGTGGCTGCAGGCCAGGTGGGAGCACCCGATGTTAAACTTCCTCAGATCACACACTCACAATGGATGCACGTTTGCCAATTAAATCACACTCATGCACAAGGGGCACAAATTTTTTAAAAAGCTCCATCATATAATGCTACTCCCTTGAGCAAGGCCCTTCCCTATTCAGAATGCCAACACTACCCTCCATAAACATGCACACCCTCCTGGCCTAGCCATTCTGACCTGCTTCCCTGTTTTACTTTGTAACACTTTCTAAGAGACCATTTGCTTATCTTTTTATTCTCCTGTCCTCCCTTCTTGCAGCAGGAGGTCCTGTCTCTGCTCACTGCTCCATCCCCAGTACTCAGAGCATGGCTCCACATGGCTCCCTGCATGAGTGACTGAATGAATGAATGTCCAGATGCCCACGACCTTCTGGCACCTTTCCACCTACTCAGAGTTGAAGCCAGAGCCCTTCATGGACCCCTGGCCTGGCCTCTGCTCCTCATGTCTCTAATTCCTGGCCCCTCCCACCCTGGAAGCTCACATTTCTTCTTCCCTCTGCCAAATAAATTCTTCTGCAGACATCCAGCGGTACCCTCCTTTCTCTGGACCTCCACTCCACCTTTAGCTCATAGACAAAGGTTTCCCCTGGCCACCTTCATTCAGGAACCTGGGCCCCCTTACAGCACCGTGTGCGCGTGCATGCACCTGTATACTCTCTACCTTGCATCAGAAGAAAGTAAACACCATGATGGCAGAGTCTGGAACTGTGCCCAGCACGCACCAGGCACTTGAGAAACATCCGACAGATAAGCTAACGCTGGTGGTGACAGGGTACCTCCTGCACCAAAGTCACTTCATCTGTGCTCACCTCCTCTTTCCAGAGGCACATGGCTATCATAATCCAGGCTCCTTCCTTCCTTCCTTCCTTCCTTCCTTCCTCCCTCCCTCCCTCCCTCCCTCCCTCCCTCTCTCTCTCCCTCTCTCTCACACACACACACACAGACACACACACACACACACACACACACACACACACAGAATGGAAGCATCTCCAATATATTTTGCTCAGTGGTTGACACCAGATTCCAACGGCAACATACTGGAGAATGCACTTCCAGAATGGTAGAGTGAAGGCAGGATGAACTCACTCTCTCTCCCTTTTCAAAGACAAAAGTATAGGAAGACAAGTAAAATCAACAATTTGATAAGTCTAAGAATTCATGGGAGCTACAGAAGAAAAGTGAAAAGCCATCCATCCCAGAGAAACCAGCGAACCTTGATCAGATGGCAGATCCAGGATGGTCTAACTCGGGCAACTTCTATCACCCCTCCCTCCCAGCTCAGCAGTGAGGTAGCCAAAGGTCACGTGCTTTGCAAGATGGACAGAAGATCTGAGGATTCGGATGCTCTGTTCAAAGCACCATCCCCACAGCACGGTCAATATTTTGTCCAAACTCATAGCATCCTGGGAAATCTCTATATTTGACTCAGCTGGGGCTTGGGAAAGAGAAAGGTGGCAGGTGGCAGGTGGCAGATGCCCCTGTGGCATTACCAAAACAACAACCAACTGCTGGCAACACCTGGGCTGCCTGCTTCTGGGACAGCTCCTGCAGTAAACTGAGCCAGGCCCAGAATTTAAAAGGGAGTCTTCAAGAATTAGAGGCCATAGGGAATCTCAAAGGCTCTGACACGTTCATGGGTTGGGGGAGGCTGCACACGTGGAGAGGACCCTGCACACGCCCTGGAATGACACGGGAGGAGCAGCCATGGCTCATCCTGGTGACCATAGGGCCCTGTGCCATCAGGAAGTGAAAACAAAGGCTGTTTTGTAAACTGCCCGAGTCTTAGGCAGATGTCTTGGCCAAAGGCTCCAGACGTCAGGCAAGGCATGTAAGGAAATCTGATCAATGACTGGCTAACCAGACAATTACACGGACCCAGATTGGCCCCAAGGAATCCAGGCTTAAAAATAAAAGGGACTTTAAAAAATATATAGCAAGCAGCTCAGTGGTCACACATTACAGTAACTGCAGAAACCACAGGACTAGCCAAGGGAAGTGGCAATCAAATGAACGGTAACAGGAAAAACACCAACAACCAAAATGGGAAGGGAAAAAAAAGGAAAAGCAAGCACAGCAATTCATTATCCAAATTGTTACTCTATTATCATCTAGAGTGTCCCCGAGACATACAAGCAAACAAGAAAGTAGGACGTATCCACAGGAAGGGAAGAAATTTAAACAAAAACCAAAAACTCATGGACAAAATATTGTCCCCAAGAGGGCCAAGAGTTTGACCTTAACAGACCAAAATTTTAAATAAGCTATTATAAATATGTTCAAAAAACTAGAGAAAAGTATATCAAAAGAAGTACAGGAAATTACAATGATTTTATCTTCCCAAATAGAGAATATCAATAAAAGGAGTAGAAGAGGCAAATAGAAATTCTAAGAACTCAAAGTACAATATCTGAAATTCTTTAGATGGGCTCAGCAACAGACTTGAGCAGGCTAAAGAAAGAATCAGTGAACTAGAAGACAGAGAAATCAAGATTATCCAGTGAAGAGAAGGAAGAAAAATCAACAGAGCTTACGAGATCTATGGACAAGAAGTGCCAACACATCCCCGCTAACCCCCTGCCCCCTCCCTTCCCCCTTTCTAGAATTCATCCATTCCTCCCATGTTCCTCCTCCCTACCCCACTATGAATCAGCCTCCTTATATCAGAGAAAACATTCAGCATTTATTTTGGGGGGATTGGCTAACTTCACTTAGCATTATCTTCTCCAATGCCATCCATTTACCTGCAGATGCCATGATTTTATTCTCTTTTATTGCTGATTACCAAGGAAGGTGGAATGTGATAGACATCATCATCCAGAGTGCATGTATGAAGACACGAATTGGTGTCAACATACTTTAGATTCAACCAGAGATATGGAAAATTGTGCTATACACATGTAATAAGAATTGTAATGCATTCCGCTGTAGAAAAGAAGTACCAACACATATGTAGAGGGACTACAGTCAGACTAGAGAGAGGACAGAAAAAAGATTTGAAAAACCAATAGCCAAAAAACCTGCCAAATTTGAGATAGGTTTTAATTTACACATTCAAGAAACTCAGGGAACTCCAAGTAGGCTAAACCCTAAGATATCTATAACTACACAGATTATAAGCAAAGAAGACTGTTAGAAGACCAAGAGAGAATCTTGAAAATAGCCAGAGAAGTGACTCATCTGGTACAGAAGTTCCCCAGTATGATTAAAAGCTGGCTCTTCACCAGGAACTAGTGAGGTAATAGTAATGAAAGAATAGATTATCAACCAAGAATTCTATATCCAACTAAATTCTTCTTCAGAGAAGAAGTTAGGACGTTTCTTGATAAAAAAGAAGAAAGAAAGAAAAGAAAACTCTGTCATTCACAGACTGCCCTATAAGAAATAGTAAAGAAAAAAACAAAAGAACAATTGATAAGGATTGTAACTCCCATGGAGGAAAAAAAGAAGCATTAGTAAAAGTAACTATGAAGATACTGTGAAAGATAACGTAAACATGTTTTCCGTAACTCTTTTCTTCATTTATTTGTTTTAAAGGACTCCTACAATAAACTCTACTTATAAAATTGGGGGTTGATGAACCTATAAAGATATATTGTGTATGATACTAATAGTTCAAAGGAGAGAGGAAGGAATGAAGATATAGTGGAGTTTAACTTTTGTGTACTATTAGAATTTAGTATTAATCTAAAACTTTTTAAATCAAACTTAAAAGTAAGACACAACCACTAGGAAAATAACAAAACACACACTGAGAGAATGTTAAAAGAAAGTAAAACCAGGAACTGTGTAACACAAAACAAGGCAGAAATAGAGGATAAAAAAGAAATATCACATACAAAAAAAGTGAAAAACACAGTAGAAGGAAAAAAAAAATCAAAACCCAAAGATTAGCAGACTGGATTTACATTATCCACCCGTATGCTGCTCATATGTGATAGACCTCAGGTTCAAAACACCAAGAGATTGACAGGGTATGTCATGAGAAGAGCCACCATGGGAAGCTGGAGCAGTCACACTAATCTCCGACAAAATGAACTTTAAGGCAAAAATAGTTACTAGGAAAAAAGATGGGTATTTTATAATGGGAAGATGGTTAACCCAGCCAACCATTATAAACGTCTATGAACTTAACAGCAGAGTCCCACAACAGGTGAAGCAAAAAAAAAAAAAAAAATTATAGAAATTAAGCGAAATAGATAATCTATCAATTGGAAACTTCAAAATCCTACTCCCAATATCAGAAGAAGTAGGCAGTAGATTAATAAGAAAACTCGAAGGAGAGCTAAATCACTTAGACTTAACACCACAGAAGAGTGGACCCCCACAGCAAGATCATGCAGTCTAAAGCCCACCTGGAACAGTCTTCAGGATGCTGGACCATAAAACAAGCATGGATACATTGGGAAGGACTAAAAACCACAGAGTCTGCTTTCTAAGCACCAGAGAATAAAACTAGAAGTCAACAACAAAATTTGGGAAGTTCTCAAGTAAGCAGTGAATCACAGAAGAGGTCATGAGAGATTAGAAACTATTTCACAATGAGTGAAAATAAAGCCCAGCATAACAGAACTAATGGGAACGGTTAAGGCAGTGCTTAGAGGACCATTTATTGCTTTAAATTTACTCTACATTAAAAATAAATCATCTAACTTTAGACCGTAAGAAATTAGAAAAAGAACAACCCAAAAGGTAAAAATTAGGGGGAAAAAATTAGAGCAGACCTAAAGGTGGCAGATGGAAGGCAATAATGAAGATTAGCGGGAGATAAGTCTAATAAAGAATCAAAAAAGAGAAAGTCAAAAAAAAAGCAAAGGTTGGTTCTTAGGAAAGATCAACAAAGGTGACAAAACTTCAGTAGATGAACCAAGAAAAAAAGAGGAGACTCGAAGTATTAATTTTAGGAATAAAAAAAGAGGACATATCTATGACATTACAGAAATAAAAAGGACTATATCGTAATACTATGAATAACTGTGTCCCAATGAATTAGACAGCATA
The DNA here is from genome assembly GCF_048772815.1 of Callospermophilus lateralis. NCBI lineage: Eukaryota > Metazoa > Chordata > Mammalia > Rodentia > Sciuridae > Callospermophilus > Callospermophilus lateralis. The sequence continues at coordinate 77,176,611 of NC_135321.1, forward strand.
GAGTCCAGGGACAAACTTCTACAGAAACAAAAAATACTGTAACTGACGCAAGAAGAAATAGAGAATCTAAATAGTTCCATAATAAGAGAATAAAATATAAGACAAACGACACTGTTCTACTTTGTGCATGTACAAATAGGTAACCACAAATCCCATCAGTATGTACAACTATATGCACCAATTTAAAAAAATGTGGAAAACAAAAAATTACAATTAAAATGCACTGATAAAAAAATAAATATGGAAAAAATAACTTAAATATCAAAAAATAAGTAAAGGAAGTAAATTTGTAATAAATTAAATAAATAAATCCCCAGAAAAGAAAGACGCAGGACTTTTAAAAGGCTTCCCTGGTGAATTCTACCCAACATTTAGAAAAGAATTAACATCAATCCTTCCCAGACTCTCCCAAAAAGTAGAAGAGAGATTTCCTGCAACTCATAGGATGAGATTAGTACTATCCTGATGCCAAAACGAGACAAAGACATTGCAAGAAAACAAAACTATTCACCAATGTTTTTATGAATAGAGAAGTAAAAGTTCTCAACCATACCGAAGGCAGATTATCTGTATATTCCTGCCGGCACTTGGATAGACAGGTCAAGAGGATGTAATCTGAAATCCAGAAACAGCCCCAGTATGTACAGAAACATAAATTATAAAAAGGGCAATTTTTGAACTAAAAGGGAAATGAAGGGTGGCTCCATCAAAGGTTGGGGCAGCCCATCAAAAGCAAGGCGATAAGCAACTCAGTGAGATCAGTCTCTAAGAAAAAACAAGAAAGGGCTGGGGATGTGGCTCACTGGTCAAGCGTCACTGAGTTCAATCCCTGGCACCCCCCACCCCCCAAAAAAAAGATTGGGACAGAATAGTTGTTTGGGGGAAAATTAAGCTAAAATCCTGTCTTACACTTCATGGAAAAAGTGAATTCTAAGTGATCAAAGATTTAAGCACAAAGCTCTGTTGATATAATGAGAAAAAGATCAACAATGCAATTCAGAGAGCAGAAGGACACAAAGAGTCTGAATAAAATAAATTCCAATGGCTAAGAAATACGAAAAGACTCAAAACCGCAGAGCTCAAAAAAAAAAAAAAACCTAAATTAAAATGAGAGACCCCAGTTCGTTTGTCACCTTGGAAAGGGTGAGAAGCTGAATTTCTCACCTGAGAATTCCTAAAATCCCCTTGGCACCCTGGGGCCACCTACCAAAAGCAACAAGGTACCTGTGTGCAATTCCAGAGGCAGGAATTAATCTTGCAACTATTTCGGAAGTATCATCTTAAGGATACTTGTTCCAGTCATGATTGTCAAAGCAAAAATCAGGGAAACACCCAAATACTAATCAAACCCGAATTGAGTAAGAAATTATATTACAGACATACAATGGTTACCTATAATGACATATACTAAATGCACAATAATGACAGGAACAATCACAAGTTTTGCGCACTTAACCCACGCTGGGCACTGGCTAAACCACATCTCATTTGTTTAACCCTCAAAATGAAGATGAGAGTTTTGATTGTCAAATCCGGTCACCACTGCAGAAACCGCTGTACTTCACTGGGTTTGCAGCAGGGTGATCACACAGAGTAAATTAAGCAAGGTGAGGACCCACTGTCTGTGGCCATGCACGAGTTGACTGTTTACAGTCCCTGCAAGTCCCACAAGAAACGGATCTGTACAGAGGCTTTAGGGAGGCAAGGTGACAAGCTTCAGTTAGATTTTAGCGCACTTAGGCATCCCCTTTATAATTGGGTGGCGGGAGGATGGGGGGGTGTGAATGACACCTCATTTAACTTCACTGAGACTGAGTTTCTCTACTGTTCTGAGTGTTCAAATATGAATGAATTCTATAACTTAAAACACCTCCTGCACTAAATGAAATGTTTTGTATTTCGATTTCCCTGCCCCACCCCCATGCACTTCTGACAATTTAAGAAAACAGCCCGCGTGAACATCTTCCATTCACCATGTTTAGATATCGGGTCCACTAAGAGGATGTCTGATTTCTGCAGTATGAAAAGCAAAGATTTTTCAATGACAATGTAAGCTTTTGTATTTGGGGGGGTAAACCTATTGTAATATCAAAGTTGAATATACGGAACCAATTTAAACCACTGCTAGTTAGTGGTTATCATAAAAGTGCTGGTCGTTGCTAAGTATGAACTTTTTTCTCTGGACCAATGTCTGTCACTTCTAAATGTCTCCTTTTAAAGGAAAAGAATTTACTGAAAGAATGAAGCTGGCAATCAGATCGCCAGACACCACCAATTTCCCAAGCCTCTGTGGAAAACGACATTTTTCGATGCATTGTTTTACCTAATTGAGACTCATAAACTCATAAATCATGGTGGTTTCCAAGCTTTTCTTTGAGGCTTTTTTTTATTTTCACAGTCAGAAGCCCTAAATCAATCCATCATGGCATCACGTCACAGGCAATTACCGCAGGGTAGATGTGCCGGCCTCTCCAGACTGCCCGTGGGCTCTCAGCTGGGTATTTGTAAAGGCACTTTGCCTTGACGACCAAATGGCACCCGGAACCTCAGTTATTACTGCAAAAACATTTATGAATGTCTACAGAGGGGCAGCCCAGGAAGGCAGTCCACTCACACCCCATTGACTTGCAGCAAGCTCAGCAGTTGATTCAGAGGCAAATGAGCTTCAGCAGGGGCCCATTTGGGAGGGCCCAGGTTCCCCACAGGTGAGCTGTACTTAGTTCTAAGATGTGCTGTAAGTCTCCAGCCCTTTCTCTTTTAATCCTTGGAACCCATTTACACCCTTTCTACATTTTCTATCTCCCCCACCCCCCACCCCCACCCCCACCCCCACCCTGGGGCTCCTATCTGGATGCCTGTGATGAGGTGTCCTGCTGAGATCCAGGGTCTGGGGACAACAGGCTGGCTGCGCACGGGTGGGGGGGGGGGACATTTCCTTGTCTAAGAAACTGCCACTATGAGATGCTTCCTGTCCCTCCTGGCGCTGTTCTGCCTCCAGGAAACCCCAGCCAGACACAACCTGGGGGAGGTCTCATTTCTGCTATAATATGACACTGTGTCTATGACGCTGGTGGACCTAGGGTCAGGAAAACAGGAGGGACAGAAAATCACCTGTAGGTGATTCGCCCAGAGAGAACCCCATGGGGGGCCTGCTCATGAGGACTTTCCAAAGAGACACCGAGTTAAGGAGAGAGCTTTCTTTCTCTCTCTCACCTCTGTCTTGCTCTCCCGCTCTGCAAACCCCTTCCTCCGTTCCTCGCTCTAATTTTGTTTCCTTTCCTTAGTCAGGGCCCCTGTGTGGGGGTGGAGGAAGCTGTAATAGAATCCTTCTCCGTTTCAAGTTCCAGTTCCCTCCCCACCTTCCACAGGTCACTTCCTCTACTCCAGTGGTTCAGGAGGGGGCTTTGCCCCCAGGGGACATGTGGCAATGCCTGGAGGCCTTTCGGATTATCCGATGGGAAGGGAGCCCTTGGCATCTCCTGGGTGGGGGCCGGGGTGCTGGTAAAAGCCCTCCCACCCCAGGCAGCGTCCACAGGCTTGGGGCTGTGGTCCAGTCCACCGCGGGTATCTTCTGCGTAGTTTGCAATCCACACTCTTTAGAGTTGAAATAAAATTTAGATATAATTTAGTCCAGTTCTCACCTCCTGGCTCTACTCTTCTCATTCACAGGTGGAGGCTGAGACCCCGAGGATCTGGTGTGTCGGGAAAGTCTGACCTTCACCCCAAGAGAGGCTCTGTGCAAATCCTGCCTCTGCCATGTGAGCTTTGAACCAAGGCAGAGGGGTGGGGGTGGGGGTTCTCAGCAACTGGGTCTCCTTAAATGCAAAACGAGGATAAAGAACCCTCACTGGGGGGTGGGGGTGGGGTGGGGGGGTGGCTGCAATGAAAACCTTCTTGATTGTCTTCACATTCCTTAGAGTTGATACATGCTGATTACTCCTTTTTTCCGGTCTCTCCCCCTTTCCTGGTATTTTTCCTCCTGCAGCAGTTCATTCGAAAGACACCAGCAATGCCCCAGGACCCCTGTGAACTTTTTCTGACAGTGGCCACAGCTCTTTCCTTATGGGACATCCAGGGCTGTCAGCACCAGGCACCCAACCCCAGGGATGTGTGACCTGCGACCACTAAACACAGGACAACTGTGCCTGAGAAGGGAAGAGGTAAGTGGAGCAGGACCAGTAATTAAGCCAGGCTTTCCTTAAATCCTCAGCCCTCCTTCTTTTTCAGTTCTCTGTTTTTTGAGGGGGAATCCAACCTGGCGCCCCAGGCACGCTAAGCCAGCACTCTGCCGCTGGGACATGGTCCCAGCCCTGTGTGTTTGTTCCTAAGTACTGGCTTCTTAGAGAATCGCAGGCGTCAGCGCCCCGACTTGACAATGATCTGACTTATTATTTTTCCACTTTATGGTGGTGCCGGAGCAATCAGAATTTGGTAGAAACCATATTTATAATTTTGAATTGGGCTCTTTGTCGGTAGCCGTGACCTGCAACTCCCAGTTGATTTGATTGCCAAGGGGGGGGGGAAGAATTCATTGCCAAGCGGGTGGTGGGGACTCTACAAGGTGCTATGTTGCTCAGCTCTAAGGTGCTGTAGGTTGGTTGTACTCGATGCAATTCCACTGAATGATATTTTGTTTATGATGGGTTTATCAAAATGTAACCTCTCTGTAGGTTAAAGAGCATCTGAATTGGCAAAGCACCTGTAGCTGGTTGGTCACTGGCTGGAAAGAGACTCCAAGTACCCAGAAATTTGGACTATTTCAAGGATCACAGGGCCTGCGGCCAAGAGGGGACCGATTCCTGTGGCCTCCCCTTTGAGAGAAGCTGAGCTCAACCGTAATAAAATCTGAAACACAAAACCAACGGCCCGCCAGAGAGAGGCACAGCCTGGGTCAGGAAAGAAACAGAGGCAGAGCCGGGTGGACCAGGCGTCCCCCCCAGGAACACCCTGATCCAATGCACAGCCTCTCCATCTTCAAGTCCTTGCCCAGCGGGTTTAATATAGTTACTGCACGACAGTAAAGTTCACAGCCGAGTTTCCAAAGAGACGCAGTATTTATGCAAACACGCCATTCCTCCATATGCACTGGACTGAAGACAGCAAGGAGCCCTTAATGGGCCACAGCCCCATTTAAAATATTTACTGAAAGAGATGCCAAGTCTAGCACCATGTAAAAGTCGATGGGGAGAAGAGGTCTGGAAAACTTTCATCCTGGAGGGTAGAGTCTCACAGAAAGGACACGGGCCAAGGCAGCCCACAAGGCCTCGGGGAACCCCCTGCCTTCTATGGGCATGTGGACTCCAACACCAGAAGGTGGATCTTACCACCCCCCCCCCCGCCCTCCCTTTTCCTCCCACCATTATTATTATTATTATTATTATTATTATTATTATTATTTAGTGCAAAGAATTTTAAGCCTGGAAGAGCTTCCTTTGTTCTTGTTACGTGCTGTTTATTTACAGAGCTGGGAATGGAACCCAGGGCCTATGGGTGCTAGGCAAGCGCTCTGAGCTATCTCCCCAGTCCACCTGGAAAAATTTAAAATCCCTTCTCCATGATTAACTGCCCAGGCCCCAATCCCTTGGTCTTGTACATTTTTCACAATCCACTCCACTTTGTCCAACCTGGTATAGGATTGTTCAGGTCTAACTGCTTTTCTGAAGTTTCCATTTTTCTGGGAAAAGTTCCTGTGCATCTGTCTTATGTCTGTGTAGTTCTTAGGCCTGGGAAGGAAGCCCAGGAAGTTGAGGAGCAACAGTAACCCCCATCCCTCCCCCCACCACACACACATTGGGGTAAGTCTACTGAACACAGGTCTTGTAAGAGGGGACCAAGCAGTTCTCCATGCAGCCTGGCATCTCTGGAACCAGCTCCTAGAAGCTGCTTTGAACACCAATCCACCAGGTCAGGTTTGCAGGGCAGGTTAATGGACCATCGTCTAAAAGTCTCTATTTATCCTTCTTCCAGTTTCTTTAGACTCCAGCTAACCCCAAGGCCTGGTGCTCAAAGAGAGGAGTGAAAACGGAAAGAACTCAGGTTCTCCAGACAGAAAAATGACAAGGAGAAAGAGACATCCACCCTGAAATGGATGATCCCCTCGTGGAGACAGAATCTGGTCCCCTGAGCAAGCCGCGCCCAGCACCTCTCAACCCCTCAGGAAAGTGGAATGAGCCTTAGAGAACTGGGGGACTCCCAGGCATGCCCCGGGAGCCTCCGTGAGGCCTCAAGGCAGCAGCAAATCGTGCAAGGCAGCCTCCATCTGTCCACACTCCCTGGATAACCTTTCCTACTGACGGGCCACAGGGAGGAAGCCGGGAGGCTGTTTTGCAGACATATCCCCCATGACCAGTGCACTTAAGGATCAAAACTGCCACTGACAGATGGCACAGGAGCCTGGCTCTCCCTGTGAGGCTGAAGTTGAAGCTGAGGAACCTTTGCTATGGAAACCATTGGAACTGTCCACTGTGCATCTCTGGCCTGTAAGCCCACCCGCCAATCAAATACTACCTGTCATTAAAAGCTGTGACTCTTTCTGCCATCAGATGAGCAGAGGTCACTGGACTCGGGGTGCTAAAGATGCTGAGGACAGGTTCACCCAGACCTGGTGATGAGACTGTCAATAACTCCATAGAAGCCAGTGGCCGTGACCTCTCAGACCATGCACACGGCCCAGCAATTCTACTTCTGGGAAATTAATCTTTCAAAATGAACTCAGGAGGCGCAAGCTCCTGTGAAATTATCTGGGTACAAGGTCATTCAAAGTGAACACACAGGAAATGAGGCAGGTGCACCGTCATGCCCTGAAGCCCTGAGTTTGGGGGAAGCTGGTCTGTATCTTCATTGACTTTGTCTTCCAGTGTACACATCTATGGATTTTAACACATGCACAGTTTTGGGTTAACGCAACCATGATCGACACATGGAACAGTGTCTTCAGCTATAAAAACTCCTCCTGGTCTTCCTCTGCAGTCTCAGTATGTCTATCTGTCTGTCTGTCTGTCTCTCTCTCTCTCTCTCTCTCTCTCTCTTTCTTCTCCTTCTCTATAGTTTTGCCTTTCTGAGTTAACAATTTCAGGCAACCTTTTGAAACTGGCTTCCTCATAAGGCCTTTTTTGGGGGGTACTGGGGATCGAACTCAGGAGCACTAGACCACTGAGCCACGTTCCCAGCCCTTTTTTGGATTTTATAGAGAGAAAGGATCTTACTGAGTTGCTTAGTCCCTCACCACTGCTGAGGCTGGCTTTGAACTTGCAATCCTCCTGCCTCAGCCTCTCAGGCCACTAGAATCATAGGCATGCACCACCGTGCCCAGCTCTCATAGGCCTTTGGTGTCTGCTGAGTAACTGACTCCTCGTTTGTGCAGCACATGATCTTACGGTGTGGTTGGACCACAGTCTCTCCGTTCTCCACTGATGGACATCCGGGCTGTTTCCAGGTAGAAATCATCACAGATGAAGCTGCCGAGAACATTTGTGTGCAGGTGTTTGTGTGAGCGTGAGCTTCTTCTCTCTGGGGACCAGAGCCCACTCCACAGTGACACCTTCAGACCACTCTCTCCCACTTTAGCAAGCACCAACACCTCTGTGAGGCGGGGCCTGGGGATCCTCATTCCTCCCAGCGCCCATGTGACACTCATGCTGCTGGTCTGCAAACCACTGTGAGCCTGGGGGTCTCAGATTCTGGGCAGAGGGGGCACGCTCCAGTGTGTCCTATCAGGTCTGGGTGAGTGGGGTCTCCTGGCGAGACCCTGTGGTCGACAAAGGCACCCTAAGTAAACCTTTTTTTAAAGTGGAAGTTTTGAGATGGAGTATATTTGGTCTACTTGGCCTAATTTGTCCATTTATATCATCCAACAAGCCCTCATGGACATTTGGGTTTGAGATCCCTCCCAAGTCTCAAGTTTAAGCAAAAGAATCATTTTCAGAGGCACCACAGTTCACAGCCCAAGGATTTGAGGGTAGCTGTTTATCCGCGGAGCCGAGTTTCTGCAAAGGCCACACAGACGACTTCGCCTTAGCTCAGCAAAGAGGAGGGAAAGGAGAGGATGGGGTGTACAAAATACCCATGTCCACAGCATCTTTGATGCTTGCCCTTCTGCCCACAGGAAATGGACCAAATCCAGCCTGAAACAGAAAAATAAGCTGGAAAGAGTATGAGAGGGTTTCCCGGGAGGTAAAGGAAACATTACCCATGACTCTGAGAAGATACGGGCATCTGAGATCCAGGCAGGGACACTCACTGCCGCAGGAAGAACTGCAGGAACGGAGCCCAAAATAAGCAACAGACACTTCTCTAAAGACAAACGTGCAAATGGCCAACAAGGTAAGAAAAGAAGCTCACCATCATGAGTCAATTAGAAAATGTGAATCAAAGCCACACAATCAGATACAACCTCACACCCACCACAAGGCTCTAAAAACAAGGGTTGGCAAGGATGCAGAGATACTGGATCCCTTGTGTGTAAAATGGTGGAGCAGTTGTGGAAAAGAGTATGACGACTCCACAAAAATTTCATTATAGATTATCCAGCCTTTGGTATTCTGTTATAGCAACGCAAAACAGACCCAGACACAGCCTTCAAAAGGGAGGGAATTCTGACATACATTCAAGCACAGGTAATTCTTGAGGATATTGTGCTACGTGAAACTATGTGGATCCATGAATTCATATAAAATATCCAGAAGAGTAAAAGCCACAAAAACAGAAAACAAAGTGGTAGAAGGAGGAGTTACAAGGTAATGGGTAGACTGTTTTAGCTTTGCAAGATGGAAAGAGCTCTGCAGATTTGCTGCACCGACGTGAAGGTGCTAAGGCTGTTGATGTGCACACCGAGGCCTGAGTAAGATGATACAAACAAACATAGAAACTAGGTGAAAACTCTGTGGAAGGCTAAAATCAGGAAACCCACGTAGAACATGCCCTTGGGGGCCCATCGGCATTTTATGGATGTGCACAGATCAGAAAACACAGCCCCCAAACCACCTGCAGATCTGTATTTTCCAGGGAGCTTCTGTCAATTATGTTGTGCATATTTTGCTTCGTGCTAGACTCTAGAATCTCTGGGCCTCGTGTGACTCGGTGACATCTGACATAACACACTGTATTAAAGGAGACAACCTCACATGTTTTCTGGCATGGTCTCTTCTCTGGGTGAAAACAAGATATTTATTTAATTTATTGTGACCCAACAATGACCAGAAACACACTTGCTTCTAGACTTCTGACACCAGGAGAGCTCGTGGCTCAGTCTGCTGGGCTGGTAATGGAGCAGTAGCAACACTGACTACTTTTCGAGCTTGCTGGGGGGCTCCTGCGCGTCCACAAGCTCCCGCAGTGTGGGATTCCGCTGCGATTCCTGAGGCTATGGACTCTGGCAGTAGGGATCAGACACTCCAGAACGGGAGGTGGAAAGCTCTAACATGGTGGTTGTCTCTGCTGTTTTTCAGCCTTTCCATTTATGCTCACGTTTCCTGTTGTCAACAACCCTCCAGTTTGAAACACTGAGCCAGTTAACTCTCGTTATCACCCACCAGCTCTATTGGAGAGCTCGCTGCCCAGGCCCACAGTGGCCAGTCAACTAAAGCTGCCCTGGAAGGGCCTCTGCTTGGCCTTCTCCCACACCAACTCGGGCCAAGTGGAGGTGCCCACCCCAGGAGCACCGAGTGCCCTTGTGGTTAGCAGTCCCAGGGCTGGGTTTCAGTCTTCACCAAGACGAGAAGGTCAGAGGTGCTGGGGGTGGATGCCTCTGCTGGCCTGGCCATGAGGAGCGCACGTTCACTGCCAGAGAGGAGAGGGGGCTACCCGCCTGGGGCTCAGGATCAGCCAGGGTAACAGCGGTCCTGGACTCGCCTGCATTGCACAGTGACCTTGGACTTGTGCTAGTTCTTGGCCGAGGTCAATTCCCTAACACTTACCCAAAGTCCCCAGGCCATCCAGACCAGGGCACATCTTTATGGATGAAACTACAACAATGCATTAAGAGTAGAGTCCCAGACCTGCGCTTTGGAGCACAGAAGTATGAATGAGAAGTGGCTATTCTGTTCCTGCACCAGCTGATTTCTGAATTAACTGCGTCACATGGGGGCTTCGTTCTGCCTTTTCTTACTACTCCCCCACCCCAGGAACTTCTTCTTTCCCTCCTGATTTAAAAGATAAAACCAAGATGCTCCATAAGAATAAGATGTGACCCCTTAACCCTCCCCACCCCACTCACAAAAAGAGGATTTATTCAAAGGGTCTCATGACTCCAAAAAGCCACAGGGAGGTCCTGGAGTCCCCGAGTGTGAGGACCTCAGAACACCTCTCTGTGCTCAGTGACCACAGCACCCACCTCGGGCTCTAGACGCTCATGCTGTGGACTCTTGGCTCTATCCAACCTCCAAGATGCTGAGGACCCTCACCAGCACTACTCCCCCAGTCTGCAGCCCGGGCACACAGGTGACGACACAGAGACACAGCCCGTGGCTGCACGTGGCAGAGGCAGGCCTGCTCCAGGGTCCCGCATCTTCCCATTTGCCTTCTCCTCCATCTCCCCTTGCTCCTGCCCAGGAACTATCACTTTCCACCCTTCATCCCAAGCAAGCGGCCAGGAGAGGCTGGTCCTTCTAGCTAAAGAGATGCCCAATCTGGGGAAGAAAGCAGAGCATCTCGTCTGCAGACAGGCAAAAGCAGAGGCGGGGGCAGAGACACTCACGAGCTTTGGGTGTGTCTTCAGAGGTCAAAGGCACAGAGGCCTGCACACACATGCTAACGTGCACACACACAGGTGAGCATGTAACATGCCAATGTCAGCATGTGTGCACACAGCATACACACACCTATGCACAGTCATATACACTGCCGATCACTAAAGTGCTTGGCAGGAGAAGCTCCCACATGACACCAAGAGTTGAATAGAGAAAGAGGACACACAAGGTGATGGAAGTCCCTTCAACCATCACTGTCCTCCCCAGAAGGGTAAAGGTGCAGGCTACTCTCAGCTGACTTCCTTCGAGGGACCTAACTAATGAAAAGGTACAACCTCTAACCACAGCAGAGGATCTTGCATGACTCTGTTTTAATCTGACATGAAGACATACAGGTGCCTGCCACGCGACTGTCCAAGGTAGAACCAGCTGCTCAGTGTGATGGTGCTGTGGGCTGGAGAAAGGACCCAGTGGTGGTTCACCTACGGAAACAGGGGAAGGGAGGATCTTAGTCCATCGGGGCCACTCACAGACTGGGGCAGCTGCAAGACCAGGAATGTATGGCACAGGGTTCTGGAGGCTGCGGGGCTGAGATCAAAGCACCAGCAGATGCAGGGTCCCCTGCGGATTCCCTAGCGGGCTCACAGACCCCCAGGTTCCTGCTGTGTCCTCACAAGGTGCAAAGGGTGAGGGACCGCTCCCTGGGGTCTCTCTTAATAAGGACACCAATGCCATTCATGAGGCTCCACCTTCTTGACCTCACCACTTCCCAAAGGGCCCCTCCTGGTACCATCACACCAGGGGTTGGGATTTCCACACACAGATTTGGAGGAGGCAAACATTCCATCCACAGTCGGGGACAATTGGAGTTTGGAGAAAGAAAAATGGCACATTCCATTGTGGACCTGCTGGGAGAGTGGATGAGTCAACCATCAACTATGTTAGTAGGGTATGTCAGTCACTGTTCTGTAGCTGTGAACAAATACCCAGAAAATCAACTTAAAGTGGGGAGGTTTGGCTCCCAGTTGGAGAGACCAGAGTCTGCAGCGGCTCCCCCCTGATGCCTGGGGCCTGCAGCAGTACAGCCATCATGGTGGGAGTGTGCCACGGAAGACGTGCGCTCACCTCGGTGCCAGCAAGCTGAGAGGCAGAAAGGAAGAACCTGTGGTCCCAATACCCCTTCAAGGACACATCCCTGCTGACCTAACTTCTTCCTCACCTCATAAAAACTCCAGCACCTTCCAACAGCACCATGGGTCCTCAGCACATGGGCTCTGGGGGACATTCAAGACCTAAGCTATAGCACCTGGTGACTGACTGCAAGCTGACGGGCCAAACTGTCGACACCGTACACTCTTCTGTAGGGGGCACGGAAGCCTCTCAAACCCACCAAGATCTAGACTCACCCAGGGCCAGCCGTGGTCCCAGACCTGAATATGACGGTTGTATTTGTTACTATGAATATTTTATGTAGGTAACTTCTGCAGAATGTGATATCGCAGGAGGGCTCACACACATCTCATAGAAAAACTAAGTGGATTCTTCCAGACACACTGGGGTGAACGCAGTGAAACATCTACTAGGATCCTGCATTCTGCTAGTGCCTGTGAATCTGTCACATTTTAATCTAAACCTGGAAATCACCGAATGTGAATGTGCACTTTGGGCATGGTTCACACCCAAAAGTGACAAAGATGATGTGGAGCTCCAATCAGTAACCACCTCCTCGATGGAAGTGTTCATAAATTGTTGTACACGGTAAGTTAGTGGGAAAAGTATTGAACTTGTGAATGATTTCCTGGGGTCACCTCCTTTTCCAATCAATGGCTCTTGCCATACAATACGCAAGGGCTTCTCCAGTTCCATCAGCAGCTATCAGAACATTCCTCTGTCGGACACTTGTATTTGTAGGAATTACGTTAAGAAGTTTATTATCTTCTTTATGTCTTCCAAGGAGTTCAAGGCACCACACCATTGTTATTATACCCATCTTTCAGACAAGTCAACTGAGGTGCAAAGGAAGTGAGCGATTTGACCCAATTCCAATACAGCCCCTAGGCCTGGCAGAGGTCTCACTGGGCCTCCCTCACCAGCAGCTGAGAGGTCAGGCCTCAGATCCTCAGAGCTGACTGCGTCTGTCCAGAAGGGGCCACCAGTTTCCAGCTGAAATCACTCAGATGGTAGGAACCTCAAGGAGAGAAAGCCTAGGGGCACACAGTCAGCTACAGCCAGATTCTAGAAGTAAACCTGCAGGCTCCATTGTTTCCAAATCACTTGTTAAATCTTTGACTGCTCAGTTACAGGAACAGGAATGGCTATTGTTATACTAAATTACATATAAGAGGTTGTGAGTGGAAGGGGAAAACAAACAAGGTGAGAAATGAAGTACAGTAGATGGGGTAGAGGGAGAAGAGGGGAGGGGAGGGGAGGGGGGATAGTAGAGGATAGGAAAGGCAGCAGAATACAACAGTCACTAATAGGGCATCATGTAAAAATGTGGATGTGTAACCCCTGTGATTCTGCAATCTGTATTTGGGGTAAAAATGGGAGTTCATAACCCACTTGAAGCTAATGTATGCTAATGTATGAAATATGATGTCAAGAGCTTTGTAAGGTTTTGAACAACCAATAAAAAAAAAAAAAAAAAAAAAAAAAGATCACCTGTTGACTGATGAAAAGGAAAACATGACAATAGGGACTGGACTGAGAACTGTGCAATAATGTGCCCAGAATATCTGGGGGGCAGCGTCCAAGTAAGCAAATCCTGCTCTGTAAAGGAGGAGAGAGGTTTTGCCAGATTGGCTGTGCCAAGTGGCTGGGCTCCATGGGGAGGCAGAGGAAGAATTCTAGAATTCTATTACAGCCAACTGACACTGAGTCCCTCACAGATGGGAGCATCTACAGGCCACAGGGCAAGAGGGCCGCTGGGCCTCCTGACTCAGGCAGCACCTAACCCGTCAATCCACCAAAACACACAGGTAGGCTGCTACGCGGAGGTACGGTGGGGAAGACACCCTCCAAAGCTGTGGAAGGTCCATACAGCTATCCTTCAGCATTTGCAGGAAATGGAATCCAGGACCTTCCACAGATCCCCAAATCCAAGGACGCTCAAGTCCTATACATAAAACGCTGTAGCATTCACAGAGCCCTCCCCCACACAGCCCATCTCACACTTTTAATCATCTCTAGATGACTTACAATATCCAATGTCATGTGCATGCCGTGGACTGCAGTGTTTACAGAATTATGATAAAGAAGAAAAATCAACCTGCCCACGTTCAGTACAAATGCAACTTACTTTTCAGATATTTACGATCTGTGGTTGGTTGACTGCAGATATGGAACCTGCCAATAATGGAAGCCTGCTGTATTAACAAAAGAGATGGCAGACATCTCCCTCCGTAATGACACACACAGTGGTTCTGTATGTGAACTTTTTCAGGATATCTAAATACCTACCTACCTGGCGGGTCGTCATTTGAGCTCACCACACGTCTCCCCTTCATTGTGCTAAAAGGAGAAAGCCAGAAGCCACCTGCAGGAGCATGGCACTGACGATTCCAAGGTCCTCAGTGTCACACAGGAAGTCCCTGGTCTTCACTAAAGCGCAGCCGTGGACTGAGAAAGGCGGTTCTCACTTGACGCTGCTGCACCGCGGAACCACAGGGCATTCCCCCAAATCCTGTGCTCAGCTGTTCATTAAGTCAAGCCCTCCTGGGTAGCGAGTTGTCAGCACCGGCCAAGTCCCCAGGCCTTTCAAGGGTCACGAGGCCCTACAAACTGTCCTGGTTGTGGACAGGGCAAGCTCTTCTGCCCAGAGCCTCAGACTCATTGAAGCCTTTTGAAGCAAGACACCCTGCCCCCCACCTGCGGAGCCCGCTGAGGCTGGAGCAGTTCTAGGAAGCACAGGGGGGGCTCAGCAGAACTGCTCCAGGACATCCTGCCCTCAATCACCAGGATCTGAGACTCAAACGCACCTTCAGGAACATCTAGAGAAATCACGGTGACTTTAAGAGAAGTCATGGCTCTGGACTTCAGGGCTCTCCCACTTAGAAGACGCCCGTGCCCTACGGGGAAGGTTCTGTCACTCCTGAGAGCGCAAATCCACCTTGCCTCCAGGATGGGGTCCCCGGAGTCTGCCTCCTTCAGGCTCCCTACAGGGTCCTCCCTCCCTCCTTCTCTCTCACATTCTGCGGGTGGGTGGAGATACACCGCTCAGTGGGGAGGGCAGACCAAGCCTGTCATTTGGATCCTGAGCCAGAGTACAACTTAGGTCCTCTGAGCCCTCTGCCATTACAGCCCCTGGGGGAGGGACCTCACAGGAGCAAGGAGCGCCGGTGCACGACATTTCCTCTGCTTTCTGTTATTTCTCCTTCCCAAGACACAGCCAGCCCTCCCTATCTGCAGGCCCCACATCCTGGAGTTCAACCAAACAGGGACAGAAAATATTTGAGAGAAGTCATATTGTTGAGGATGTGTCCCACAGAGCGAGACCTGCGATCGTTTCATCTGAACTGAACAAGCAGACCCTTTTTCATGTCATTCTTCCCTAACAGTACAGTAGAGCGACTATTTACATAGCATTTACCCGGTTAGGCATTTAAATAAACTAGAGATGATTTGAAGTACATGGGAGGCTCTGGTAGGTGGCTTATATGCAAATACTAAGCCATTTCATAGGAGGAGTTGAGCATCCATGAATTCTGGTGTCCTTGGGGTGTTCTGGAAGAGTCCCGGGTGGATGCCAAGGGACAAGGAGGACCACATTCATTTTCTCGGCGCTTGTCTAACCAAAGCAACAATTCTGCTTTACAGAACTGAGCTCAGGGGCACTTGACCACGGAGCCACATCCCCAGCCCTATTTTTTGTATTTTATTTAGAGACAGGGTCTCATTGAGTTGCTTAGCGCCTCGCTTTTCTTGAGGCTGGCTTTGAACTCACGATGCTCCTGCCTCAGCCTTCCGAGCCACTGGGATTACAGGCGTGTCTCACCGCGCCAAGCTCTGCATCTCCCTTGAAAAGCCATTGACCCTCTCCACACTCCCTCTAAAGAGAAAGAAGAGGGGCAGAAGTACCTACAAAAGGAAGCAGCCAGGCCTGCCTGACATCTGTGTGTGGCTTTTACAACCTTGGTGGCGACTGGGCCAAAACCTACCACTGGTCAGTGGGCAGTGGGCACTCACCAGCGTGATTCATTTTTAGCAATTTGCTGACATGTGGCAACATCTCCCTGTGGTTTTCTAGGCACTAGTGGGCAACAAGAGTGGACGAAAGGTCATGGGCGTCTTCACAGTGCTTGTGCAAAGTGCGTGTGCCCCCAGGCCCAGACCCAGGCAGGAGCCTCCTGTGTTGAAGGGCTCCTATGAAGGGGAATGGAAACGACATTACTTTCCACTGCCTGGAACACATTCCTGCCCCAAACGGCACTGAAAGAAGCAGGGAGGACGCTGAAACCCAGCACCCCTGCAGACACGTCATTTGTGGCAATCTGGTAAAACCGACTTGTGACATGTACAAGAGGAACACGTTGCTCAGTTACAGAGGCCAGCAGGGCTCTGTTGTTCTCTGCCAGTAACAGTCCCCAGGAACCCAGCTGGGTCCCACCCTCCACACAGCCTGGGGTAAGAGGGGCCCCTGAGGATCCGGTGCCCCACGCTGGCCCAGCCAGCACCCAGCTCCAGGCTGCCGCGGTGGTGACAGAATCCAGAAAGGGGTTCCGTTTCCTGAAGCTTGTGAGGGTGCTGGCGCCACTTCTGGCTTCGCTGAGTTCTCAGAGCTATGCTATCTATTTCACCGTGAAAACCAGGCAGAGCCTCCAGCAATCCTGCGAGAGGATTTACAATGCAAACAGGAGAAGCCATCAGCAAACGCCTTCTTAGAAGTGAGTTTCAAGCCCCAAGCGCCTGCGGGATTGACAGATGCGGTTTTGCCTTCTGCTCCAGCAGATGTTTTCCCAGGCGTTACCTCCTTGTAATACATGATGGCTTAGTTCTACACGCAGGGGCCCGAACATGCCAACCAACCCGGCACCCTCTGACTCGGCACTTCTGACGGGCTGCAAGCAGGAGCTTGGCGGGTCCAATCCCTTGTGCTTTTCACTGTCAGCCTGCTGAGCTCAGCCCAGGGCTGGGTGTGCAGCCATGCAGGTGATCCCTAAATAGGACCTCCAACAGCAGAGTCACACAGGCACCTGCCCTGAGGCTCCCAACAGAAGCTGTGTGCTCAGAAACAAAGGCTGCCACACAGATTGCTGGACGTGACATCGGGAGCCTGGGCTGTGTCACCAAATGTGGCCTGGAGGCAGGGGTAGGGTGAACCACATTGACCTTGGCTTCCATCTGGGACATCAGGGAGGCCCAGCAACCCCAATAAAGCTCCTGTTGCAAAGGAGCCCCCTAACTGTTGTGGTTTGCCATGAGGGTCACATACCCAGAAGGAATGTGGCCTTGGTGAGGAAGGGACAGTTCACTGTGAGGGAAAGGAAAGTGGAGAGGAAGACAGGGCCTGTTCAAAGTGCCCAGACGGAGCCTGGTGACAGATCAAGTCCCCTCACCCCACCAGCACAGAGAGAGAGCACTTTAAATGAAATGCAAAAGGGGGCTGGGGAGGTGGCTCAGTGGGTGAGTGCCCCTGAGTTCAATCCCCAATAAACCCCCTCCCCAACCCCCCCACCCCCTCCAAAAAGAGGACTTGGAAGGAACGAACTCTGCAGACACCTGCTTACCTGGGACTTCCAGCCTACGGGGTGTGAGAGACCACATCTCTGTTATCTAAGGCCCCGAACCTGGGGCACTTTGCCGACTGAGTCACTGTCTTATTTAAAAGGCAGCAGGTTTCCAGGCAGTGCCTGCCTACGACACCAGTGCTTCTGCAGGCTGAGGGAGGATGGCGAGTTCAAGGTCGTCCTGTGCGACTTAGCAAGACCCTGTCTCAAAATGAAGGGCTGGGGATGTAGTTCTGTGGCTCCATCCCCAGCAATGATCCATCTATCAATGCAATGAAAAGCCGCTTAGTCACTGAGCTCTAACAGGGATGGTGCAGACAGCAGGCCACCACTGGTTTCTGGGTGGCCACCATCCACAGAGGGACACAGACAAAGTGAGGCCCACTGGGCAGCTCCCAGGGTCCTCTACAGCCTCCGGGCCTTGCGAGACCCTGCTCACCACCACGGCGGGATCACCCTCCCCACGCAGTCCCCCGTGATGATGTATAATCTGTTCCTAGACACGACTCTCGGGGTAAAGGGGAGTACAATGCGGAGGAACATGCCACTAGGGTCTGGGGATCCGGTTTCTCTTACACAGGGCACCAGGCACGGTCACCAACATGAGAAATACACCTCAAAACTCCTTCTAAAGACAGGCTCCAACATCCCCCAGGACAGGAATCTGCACCCTTTCCTTCATTCATCTAGCAAACATCAGGAGTCTAGGACGGCCCCATCCCCAATCCAACAGATGCTCCATCCAGTGTCCACTTACCAAGGTCCCTGCCCGCCTGCACCCACACCTGGCAGGGAAGGCAAAAAATGAAAACCATGAAGATGGATGTCTCCAAAGAGGCAGATGGTACATACTCTGCAAAGGGACAAAGTTGAGGGTGGCCAGGCTCAGATGTAGGGCTGAGGAAAGTGCCACATGCTGATCCAGGAGGGGCCAGGATATGCAGGGGTGAGTGAGGGATCCGGTCTGAGGGTGGATCCTGGGGTACAGAGAAGCCTGGGCTAGATGGGGAGAAAGGAAGGAGGGGGCAATTCAAATCAAAGACAAAGACGAACCTTCCCCTGCAGGCTGCTCACTCCATGACCATTTCTTTAGAAGGTTAAGGGCCAGAGCTCACCATCCTGTGGGAAGTAGAACTGACAGACCTGACTTTTATATGGATATGGACACTCCATATCCACCAGCACATCAGCTCCTGTGGTAGGAGGAGTATCCGTGCAATTTGTTACTATAATGAAATGACTGAGGATGGACATTCTGTTATTTAAAAAAAAAAAAAGGTTTATTTAGCTCAGAATTCCAGAAGTTAAAGGGCCTAATACAAGCATCAGCTCAGCTCTAAGGTAGGCTTCATGGCAGATGGTGTCAAAAGCACGTTGGACGGGGAGAGTTTGGTGGAAAGACAGCACACCAAAGAGTGGGGAAGGACCAATAATGACCTCACATTAGGCCCCACCTCTTAAAGGTCCCGCCATGTCTCAAACCACACAGAGGACCAAGGTCCTAACACATGAACCTTTGGGGGAATGCACCATGGCGGGCGAGGAGCCAGCAAACTCTGAGCCCTGTGTGGTAATTGACATCCACGGTCCAATTACAATTCTGCTGCGTCCTTGAAAGGAACAATTCCAGAAAGAGGAAATCAAGGATCATAATAACAGCGATGAAACCACGTGCACCTGCACCGTAGGATACGATGACAAAGGACACCAAGCAAGGTCTCCCGCTTGGTTCTCACCAGCCTTGGAGAACTGCCAGGTCTAACCCGCTGGAAACAGAAGGCCAGGCATGAGCAGGTTCTCTAGGCAAAACTCTTGGTCCTGCCTTTCATGTCCTTCCCAAATAAAAAAGTGAGGTAAGGCCAGCTAAAGTTTAAAAAGGAGAGAAGAAACAGAAGAGCCTGTCCAGATGGCTTATCTCCTCAAAACTACCTTAATATAAAAGATGTACACGATTGTACAAGTACCCAGGGCCCAACCACCGCGATCTTATAATTTTATCTCAAAGTCTCTTCCCACCCTTGTGTGGATCCAGCTGGACCCACACCATGAAAGAGTGCTCATCGGCCCTTGGTATACTTGGGGTGCACATCTGCAGATCTGGTAAGCCTGGGATTGAAAACATTCAGGGAAAACCCCACATCTCTACTAACCACGTTCACACGTTTGTTTCTCGTCTTTATTCTCTAGAAACTCATTACAACTACTTACATCGCATCGGCACCGCATTCACTATTGCAAAGTGACCTAAATGTGACTTGAGGTCCATGGGAACATGCACTAAGGTCCGTGCCACTGTAGGTACCGGACACTGGCGTCAGCAGATTTTGGTATCTGCAAGTGCAGGAAAGGAAGCTAGAATTGAGCATAAATGTATTGGGAGTCTGTGGTTTGGAATTCTTCTCACTTTTTTCCCTCACAGTGACTTAATTTCATTGCCTTGTTCTTTATATACATATCACATACCTGTAAATCACGACAGATAAATTAGGAAAAAATAGAAGAAAACTAAAATCTCCTGAAATCACCTCCAGATACCAATAATTGCCGTTTTTGAAACTATGCCTGTCTATAAATCCTATATGTCTATAAATGAGGGGTGAAATTAAATGCACTTTGATGCCCAGTATGATAAGACACTCCTAAAATAAATAAATCCTAAAAATATGAATAAAATCAATGTATGATTACATACTCACGTGTATAAACGTATAATTAGCCCTCCACGTCAGCATATTCCACATTCACAGATTCAATGAATTGTAGATGGAAAATATCTGGAGGAAAAACAATTGTACCTGTACTAAACACGCACGAACTTTTTCCTTGTCATTATTCCCTAAATGATACAGTAAAAAAAAGATTATTTACGTAGCTCTCATGTGGTCTTAGGTATTGAAAGTAATCTAGAGATGATTCAGAGTATATGGGAGGATGTGGGAGATTTATATGCAAATTCTCTGCCATTTTATATGAGGGACTTGATATCTGCAGATTTCCGTATCCTGAGGGTCTTGGAACTGATCCCCAAGTCACTTCCGAGGGACGACTGTGTGGGGTGTCGCTGTTGATGTGTATGGCACATGTACGCCTCTCCTTCTCCGGGTCACAGCTCCAGTCTCAAGCAGTCCAGTAGCCAGGATACAGCCTGGTGAACATCCTTGCACACTTTTTTTTTCTCCAAGAGTATTCTAGACTTTGACAGAGTGCCACCCACTGTCTCTGACAGCAGCGTGACAGTCCAGCTAAGAACACACCACAGCTGGTTCAGGTTGGCCCCTATCCACACATTTACTGTTTCCTCTTTTTTATTTTTATTTTTTTCTTTTGCTGCTGGCCTTGCCCATGTGGTCAGGATTTGACATGTGGGACCAGTTTTCTTCTCATAGAAGGTATTTCTAGAACAGATGCACATGATGCTCATGTAGAGCTTCCTGGATACAGGCAGGACAAGTGGTACTGATGCTGGTCGCGAGCCACCGTGGTTCTGTTTCACGTTGACAGAGAACAGTGACACACAGAGGCATTTCCACTCCTTTGGCCCCAGGGACCAAGGGGGAATGGCTGTGAGGACTGGGACACTGTGCTATGGGATTGGAACAGGAAGCAAATGCTGTGCAGCTGTGTCCCTTCCCACATCTGCCCAGGCCAGGATGGCAGCAGTGGTCGGTGACAAGCGGTCAGCTGCTGCACACCAGCCCACCTGCTCACTGTGCTCCCCCACAGCAGTGACCTGGGGAAGGCGGCAAGTGCTGTCCCTCGGATATCGCTCCAGGGCACCTGGGCACTCTCGTAGGGACCAAGGGAGGGACACCCAGGGCCCTTGAGAGGGTGTGATCCTCCTGGGTGAGGCTGGGTCTTCACTCAGCCAACGGCCTCCCCGCTGGAGACTTCCGAGTCTCCCTGCCGAGGGCCCTATTATCATGCTTTTCTTGTCCATGTTTCCTGACGCTTTGTCACCTGGCACATGGCGGAGCAGCAGGTCGGTTCCTAGAGATGGCAAAGGGGTCCCTGTGGATGTCTTCCTAGGCAGACCCACCGATCCAAAGCCCCCCACTCACGAACTCCCTCCTGAATCAGACTCTCCAGTGATAGGAGGCCACCATTATCACCCCAGGGGCACATTAGGAGCAGCTCCTGCCCCTGGCCCTGGGGTTACTCAAACAAGCCAACTTTAAGCCTGCTTCGCCCCCTTATCCTGCCTTGCTCTCTGCCTCCTTTGGAAGCCATGACGAAGACACTTTCCCAGCTTCCCTGGCTCCATCTGCCTTTGCTTGACCCCGTCCTCCCCTGAGTGGCCTCTTCCTAGGGTCTGAGTATGAAGCCACTTCCGCCTGGGTCTACGGATTCACCATCCCAGACTTAAACAGATCCTGGACACTTTTTTAAATGGGCACCTTTGACCCCAGAAGGATTCTCTTAGCACCTGCCTCCTCTTACTCCGGTTTGGCCTGTCTTTGCACCCGGTTTGCTCGATACTTCATTTCTACTAAAATCTACACGATCCCTTCAGCTCCTTCTGTGTTCCTGTGCAATTCCCAGATGGCATCTCGTGGAAGTAAACGGGTAGATTAACCACACAGCTAGCTGACATCCCACGATCCTTACATGTTCCCATGTAAGTAATCTTAGAATAAATACCTCCAAACACGCTAGCACTGGGCTAGGCTAGGCATGTGGGCAGCACAGTGCCAGGGGAGGCCTCAGAAACTAATCCATGGATTCAAACTGGCTGTGAAAACCAACGTTAAATATTGATTCCAAACATAAGGCAGGATCAGCACCTCTGGGGGTCAGGCATGCACGTGTGTGTGGCCTGCTACCCCCCCGCGCCCCCCACACACGTATGGCCCATCCTGCTCCCTGGGGCCTCTCAAACCGGCCTTGGACTGGAGCGGGGTGTGTATGAACTGCGCAGTTGGTCGACAGAAACCCAGTCACCCTTCATACCCACGTGGTTCTCTGCCTTGCTCCTGGTAAAGAAAAACACTTGATTTTATGGGGCTTCAGATGGGTCCCACCTTGGCCAAAAAAAGAGGAAACCTTCACGCTACCCTTTCACCAAGAGACACCCCTAAGGGCTCAACAGCTCAACTTCCTGAGTTTTGAAAGCAGTGAAGGGCTCAGCTCAACACCGTAGCCAGGTTGGGGTTCCTTTCCACACACCCAAGGGCCAGTTGCTGGCTGCTGAACTCAAGCCTCTGTGATCTACCCTTCATTATTTTGCCAATGGTAGGAGAAGAGCCGCTGACGAACAAGGTGGATCACCGTCGCCCACATCAGTACTGCCAAGGCTCCCAGGAACCCCGCCACCTCCAATGTTGATGTTTGGCAAAAATAAAAAACTAGAAATATTTTCTGGCAGGGGGTGCCCCCTCAAAATTGATTCACAGCAAAGGAAACAGAGCAGACATGGCCTCCTGGCACGATGACAAGATAGACATCAACGGGACGCTGGCTTTCTGCAGTTTACATCACTCACACCCCTCGCACTACAAGGGCCTACAAATTACAGCTGTTGATGTTTTCGGGTAACCTAAACTTTCACTCCACAGAACTCCTGCTTGTCTAAATGTATTTACACTCTCGGTCACGGAGGGCTCGTTATGGACACCGGTTGTTTAAACAGTAACCAGATTGTTTGGGGCTGTCGCGTCTGGATCAGGACGCATTTGCCATCTGCAGAACACCGCAGGCCGAAAGAAGCCAAAGTGAACTCACAGGGGCAGGCAGTGACGTGAGAGGGGTCTTTGTGAACTGTAAACAGGCCCACACTGTGGGACTTGCCTGCTGGGTCCTCGGGGAGCCACACAGCAACAAGATGTCAAAGAACACCAACCTCAGAAAACCCCATGGTTCCAGTCCCAGCAGGCTTCTAGAAGATTCCACCGTGCCCCGACCCCTGGGCTGCCCTGAGACACTCAGCATCAATTCAAGGTCCGCTCTAGAAAGCCCTCTGAGAGGTCTCTCTGACTCCCCCTTCGTCCAGATGACCCACAATGCCCCCGCGGTTCTCAGGTGACCCACAATGCCCCCGCGGTTCTCAGGTGACCCACAATGCCCACGCGGTTCTCAGGTGACCCACAATGCCCACGCGGTTCTCAGGTGACCCACAATGCCCACGCGGTTCTCAGGTGACCCACAATGCCCCCGCGGTTCTCAGGTGACCCACAATGCCCCCGCGGTTCTCAGGTGACCCACAATGCCCCCGCGGTTCTCAGGTGACCCACAATGCCCCCGCGGTTCTCAGGTGACCCACAATGCCCCCGCGGTTCTCAGGTGACCCACAATGCCCCCGCGGTTCTCAGGTGACCCACAATGCCCCCGCGGTTCTCAGGTGACCCACAATGCCCCCGAGGTTCTCAGGTGACCCACAATGCCCCCGAGGTTCTCAGGTGACCCACAATGCCCCCGAGGTTCTCAGGTGACCCACAATGCCCCCGCGGTTCTCAGGTGACCCACAATGCCCCCGAGGTTCTCAGGTGACCCACAATGCCCCCGCGGTTCTCAGGTGACCCACAATGCCCCCGCGGTTCTCAGGTGACCCACAATGCCCCCGCGGTTCTCAGGTGACCCACAATGCCCCCGCGGTTCTCAGGTGACCCACAATGCCCCCGCGGTTCTCAGGTGACCCACAATGCCCCCGCGGTTCTCAGGTGACCCACAATGCCCCCGCGGTTCTCAGGTGACCCACAATGCCCCCGCGGTTCTCAGGTGACCCACAATGCCCCCGCGGTTCTCAGGTGACCCACAATGCCCCCGCGGTTCTCAGGTGACCCACAATGCCCCCGCGGTTCTCAGGTGACCCACAATGCCCACGCGGTTCTCAGGTGACCCACAATGCCCACGCGGTTCTCAGGTGACCCACAATGCCCACGCGGTTCTCAGGTGACCCACAATGCCCACGCGGTTCTCAGGTGACCCACAATGCCCACGCGGTTCTCAGGTGACCCACAATGCCCACGCGGTTCTCAGGTGACCCACAATGCCCACGCGGTTCTCAGGTGACCCACAATGCCCACGCGGTTCTCAGGTGACCCACAATGCCCACGCGGTTCTCAGGTGACCCACAATGCCCACGCGGTTCTCAGGTGACCCACAATGCCCACGCGGTTCTCAGGTGACCCACAATGCCCCCGCGGTTCTCAGGTGACCCACAATGCCCCCGCGGTTCTCAGGTGACCCACAATACCCACGCGGTTCTCAGGTGACCCACAATACCCACGCAGTTCTCAGGTGACCCACAATGCCCCCGCAGTTCTCAGGTGACCCACAATACCCACACAGTTCTCAGATGACCCACAATGCCCCCGCAGTTCTCAGGTGACCCACAATGCCCCCGCAGTTCTCAGGTGACCCACAATACCCACGCAGTTCTCAGGTGACCCACAATGCCCACGCAGTTCTCAGGTGACCCACAATGCCCCCGCAGTTCTCAGGTGACCCACAATGCCCCCGCAGTTCTCAGGTGACCCACAATGCCCCGCGGTTCTCAGGTGACCCACAATGCCCACGCAGTTCTCAGGTGACCCACAATGCCCCCGCAGTTCTCAGGTGACCCACAATACCCACGCAGTTCTCAGGTGACCCACAATGCCCACGCAGTTCTCAGGTGACCCACAATGCCCCCGCAGTTCTCAGGTGACCCACAATGCCCCCGCAGTTCTCAGGTGACCCACAATACCCACGCAGTTCTCAGGTGACCCACAATGCCCACGCAGTTCTCAGGTGACCCACAATGCCCCCGCAGTTCTCAGGTGACCCACAATGCCCCCGCAGTTCTCAGGTGACCCACAATGCCCCGCGGTTCTCAGGTGACCCACAATGCCCACGCAGTTCTCAGGTGACCCACAATGCCCCCGCAGTTCTCAGGTGACCCACAATGCCCCCGCAGTTCTCAGGTGACCCACAATGCCCCGCGGTTCTCAGGTGACCCACAATGCCCACGCAGTTCTCAGGTGACCCACAATGCCCCCGCAGTTCTCAGGTGACCCACAATGCCCCGCGGTTCTCAGGTGACCCACAATGCCCACGCAGTTCTCAGGAAACTGTTTATGGCCTCGGAGAGTGGAGCTCCCCGCCAGAGCACAGAAAGGCCTCAGACACCAGGAAGGAGCAAACGCACTGGGAAGTCTTAAAACGTGGCAGAAACTGCTACCATGCTGATGGGTCCTCCTGAATTCTAGAGTATTTTCTCTCCAAAAGGAGAACAAATTGCTAAATAAGATACTCGATCAGGAAGGGAGATGTTGGAGGGGAAATAAATCAAAGAAAACTTGAGGCATTTCTCTTCGTGGAGAGACCTCCCACAGGCCAACTTCAAACCTGCTTAGCCCCTTATCCTGCCTTGCTCATCGCCTCCTTTGGAAGGAGGGCTTCTACAGGACAACAGCTAAGGGGTCTCTGGTCTGGTCTTGTGCACACAGGTAAGAAGGGCAGTCACCTGCTCTCTAATAAGACAGGTTCCAAAAGGGCCACGGTGTGACAATGGTGACCTCAGTGACTGCTGCCAACAAGCCGTGACTTCTGAACATAAAGTGTCACTGTATGAAATGCCACAAAAGCAGTATTCTTCCACATTCTGGAAGAAACCCACAAATTCAAAAGAAAAAATCTGACTTCAGATCCCTGGAGGTTTATGAATCCCCTGACAATCAAATCCTGAGACTTTCATCACCAACACGTGCTCCTGAGATAGGGTCCTGCCGTTCAGGGAGCAGAACCACGGTGTGAAGACAAGGGAAGGTTCAAGAAAAGAAGAGTGGGACTTGGGATTCCACCCGCTGCAGATCCAAACTACAGGAGGGCAAGCGACGTTGTTGCCATATGTATCTAGCCTATGACCCTGTGTCCTACTGAACACAGACTTTTTTCTTGTGAGTGTATTCCCTAAAAAGCACAGGGTAACTACGCACATAGCATTGACACTGCATTTGATATTGTAAGTATTAAACTGCATTGTTGAGTCAAAAGCTGCTTCCTGGCATATTTTAAGTTTGGCCTAAAGGTTTCTCCCTGCACAAGCCAACTGCAGCCTGACTTGATGAGTCAACACACTGCAGCACACAGTAGCAGAGTCTCAGCCAGTCACCAGGAGCCGGCTACTCCCTGTTCCAACAAGACAGACCTCAACTGCAACCAACCAGGTTGTCTCTGGCGCACTTCCAGTTTTTCTGCGCATCACTTCCTTTTCTCTGGTTATAAATACATCCTGCACAAGAGGTGGGTGGGGCATTCTGAATCATTTTTGGCTTGGACTGTAGCCCATTTCTAGAATGGAAACAAAACCCGATCATCTCTGCCACGGGGGTCCGGGGGTGGGGGGCTGTGGATGTGCCTCACATGCCTAGCATGCCCAAGCTCTGGGTTCAATCCCCAGCGCCTGCGCTCCCCAAACCCGCAAAGGTAGATTTGTTGTAACTTTGTCTTAACGTAAGTCATCTAGAGATGATTTAGATTATACAGGAGGATGCGTGTAGCTTGTGCACAAATATCACACCATTTTAAATAAAAGACTTGAGCACCTGGGGATTTTGGTATACACAGTAGGAAGGTTCTGGAGCCAGACCCCTTTGGACCTGAAGGACAACTGTACACACCCATTTCATGGCTATAAAATAAGAACCCAGACTTATATAATTTAAAACACAAAACAAAGAAAACCGAGTCAGATCCCAGGTTCTGCTTGGCGTGACGAAACTCTGGGTTACCCTTTTGTCATCAGCACCATGGCGGCCACTTTTGGTGACAATCCCACAAAGCACGTAGCCAGATATTCGTCATCAGCCATGCTTCAGAAATGCACCCTCTCACCACCTGCTCCAAAAACATATGTAAACAAAGATAACCGTTCTAAGGCAGCCCCCGGGAATACCAGCAGTTCAAGTCTTCTAGTGAATTGTGAAGGTCTACTTCCATAATGGTTTTAAGAAAAAGTTCATGGTTATGTGGATTACGTTTCAAGAAGGAAATCCAATAATGTCAGCTACCATTTTCCATTGTAAATGATCTGCATTACATTTTTAAATGATCTATGGCTTCCACCATGCCATATTACAGATTCATGGCATATATAAAATGATTTTCCTCTGATGAGCAGTAACAACTGAGCCATACAGCTTCCTTTCAGTAGCAAAGAAACCACAGGCATTTTTCATTCGTAATAAAAGTTCTCCCATGGTTTGGAAAAAAAAAAAAAAAAAGCTCTAAAGGCAATTAGAATACATGGGACAAAACAAACAAACAAATAAACAAAAGGTGCCAAAAAGAGAACATTAAATATTTGCAGATAAAATGGGAATAACGAGATGGAAGCATTAACTCAAGTTCCTTTTGCTTTTGACAGGCTCATAGTGAATTACAGGATTTTCAGTAATCCTCAAATAAACAGGGTAAATATTGTTATCTCAGAAATCGCCTACTGGCTATCCAGGGGTATTCTTGGTGACGAATGTGACAGTACCTCTATGTCAGCCTTTGAGAAACAGGTAGTCTTCCAGGTAATTCCCAGCAAATGAAAACCAGTGGATGGGATGCCAGGGAAATCAACAAAGAGCATTGCCGGGGTAGAGTAGGTCCTGGGGCCCTTCTCTCTTGAGCGGGAGACCATGGATCTCTCGGCAACACCCAGGAATCTGGAGATGGGAAGGTTTCAAAAACCCAACGAAACAAAAGCCACCGTCCCTCACAGGGAAGGGGTTGCCCTGCAGTTTGACCCTTTGGGCCACGCTAGGTATGCTTAGGGTCACTCCCAAAGCCTGTGTGTTCCCTACCTTAGAAAACTCTCCACAAACGGAAAAGGGAACCACAGTCCACCTAGTCACTCAGGGCAGACACCCAGAACCATCTTGGTCCTCCTTCCCCAAACTCCTCACAATCAGCTCCATCCCCAGACACCATGTCACCCTCAAAAATCATCTGGCTCCCCTCTGACCCCCACCCAGGTCCCCATCTCCACGCAAGGCCACTAAAGCCATTTGCTTGCAAGCAGCCAGGGGAGGTCCCTTCAAAAGGTGGGTCAGATTATGTTGTTTCTTTGCTTAAAACCCTTCAAATCGCCTCCCTCCCACTCCACCTCGAGCTCCGAATCCTCTCCGTCACCTGCAGAGGCCTGCCCCGCACTCCCACTCTCAGGTAGCCTTATTTCTTGCAGGTAGCCAGCCTGACTCTCCTGCTGGTCCTGGGCCCCAGCTCGTTCTTGCCTTAAGTTGTGAACACAAGTTTTGTGTCCTTGCAATGGTAGCCAGCTCTACCCCACAGTCAGTTTCCCTGCAGAAACCACATCCTCAGAGATTCTACCCTCCTAAAGGACCCTGCACCCCACTGTACTCCACCACAACTCCTCCAGTTACTGGCACCCACATCTCCTCACTGATTTGTGACTTTTTAACCCATCCCCTCTACATTGGCTGGCTCTGCATATTTTCAGGAAAATGACGTGCTCTGTCCCCTCTAAAGCTCATTCTGGGGCTTGGTCCGTAATGCAGCAGCGCTGAGAGGTAGAGGACCTTTCATACCTTTCCTGAGGGACTGGACCCGTTATTCTGAGAGCAGGTTCTCATAAAGCTGGCCCACCCCTCCTGTCTTACATCTCCCACGCACACCTGCTTGCCTTTCCGCTTTCCACCATGAGCTGAAGGCACAAGGCCATCATGAGAAGCCAAACAGACACTGGTGCTGTGCTCTTGGATGGCACTTCTGAAAAGGGGACATAGAATTCCTGAAAGGAAGAGCACTCGACCGGGCTCTGCCAGGAAGGTGTCTGACCTCATTTATCAAACAGTCATGGGAGAGAAAAGTCGGCACCATCTGTGGAGGACAGAACTCACTTGGCCCCACATCAAGTTCACTCCAGGACAGTGACATGCCTCCACCCATCAGGGCAGGAGATGTTCTGTGAAGCTGTCATCCCAGCCCAACAGGGACACATCAGCACCATAGGTCGCCACCGATGAGCCCAGCGGAAGTCAGGACAATGTGTAAACACGTCTGAAAGGAGCCTGTGTCTACCATAGCAGCCAGAGAAGGGGTTCTGCTTGCCACAGGAGCCAAGGCCTGATGGCAGACACCTCCCATCTGTGTCCCTTGATCCCTGTGGGCTCCATTTCGGGACCTGTGCCTGTCTGCTCCCGGGAAGAGGGCCTCATGTGGACTGCCCTGGTCCAGGACCCCCTCCAGTGGTCACCAGCTCCAGAATGGCACTTGCCATCTGTCAATCACAACAGGGGTCCTCCTGGGTCTGCTGTCCTGTAGCCATCTCACAAGATGAGGCTCCACCTGGGATCCACTGCAACAAAAAGAGGAGTCAAGTTTGGGTTTCACGATCACGATTAAGACTTACCTAAGGAGTAAAAGAAAAAAGAAAAGAAAAGCCCAGCCAGTTGTGGGGGGGGGGGGGGAGGGGAAAGGGGCCGGGCGGCTGTTTGAGTGTCTCCAGCTTTTGTTTATAGCTGTTCCAGAGAATCTTAAAATTATCGGGTGGGGGAGAGGGAGCCTCAACACGCTCTGTCCTCCACGATGCAACTGATGAAGCATTTCCTTTACTCTCAGGCCAGAGCTGCAATCACATGAGCTTTGGCTTTTCTAAACTCCGTGTTTGTTTTTGTAGTTTCTGCCAAACTAAATCAATTCGGCTTGTGGCAACTTTAAAGAATCACGACTCGCTCGAATCGTCTGGGTCTTTGACTTCTTTCCAGGAACCTCGACTAACATTTGTATAGGTTTCAGGTGCCTGGCGATCAAATCTTCTCATTACTCAAGTCTGTGTCACAGAACTGCAAATTAGCGACTTCTAAGATGACAGACTTCTATTCTTTGTCAAGCACGGCTCGATTTCTTTCTTTCATTCGAGTAGGACAGAAACACTTTTCCTGCCACCCCGGTGGGTGTACAGGTATTTCTCATCATATCTTTAAACAAAACGCCACCCTCCCCCACCAGTCATCTCCCTACCTCCAGCCACAACCTGAACTCCCACGTGCCCGGCCAGCTCTCCCAGAGTGCCTCCTGCCACCTGCGCCCCAGGTGCAGGCTGAAACCCTTCAGGCCCAGTGATCATGGTGAGGGCAGCATCCCGACAGAGCTGCTGGGGTCCAGGAGATGGAGCATTTGTTACAGAAGAGCTCCGTTGCTCTCTGTAGAAGGAAACACCACCTTGCAAGAGGTGGTCATTAAAAACTCACAGAACCAAGTGCATCGGGGGCGGGGGGAGCTTAGGCACCGCCCCAAGGGCTTGGGGGTAACTGAGTGAAGATCAACCCACCCAGAGCACTTGGCCCCTGGGGACATCACCTGGGCGTCTCCTGTTGGAAAGGGTACAACTCAGCTCTCCCACTCCAGTGACCTTTCACCTTCGGATCTCAGGACGCTGGCCAGTCCCCACCTATGTACAGCTCCATAGAGCCGGGACCTCCCTGGACCTCAGAATTCTGCCCCTCCTCTCACCTCTGCTCTTTGCTGGGGTCACACCATTTGCCTTTGTTTTGGTTCCTGAAGAATGGCCACCCTGAACTGGGGTGTAGCTCAGAGGCAGAGCATTTGCCTAGCAGGGTTCAGTTCCCAGCACAAAGAGAAAGGGTGGCTCCTGCGGCCCATGAAGAACACACACACCTGAGGCCACCCTGATGTCTCCCAGGTTCCCAGACAGGAGCCTGGGAGGTCTGATTTCAGGCAAGCGCCCAAAGCTGGCCCATCCACTGTGGCATCAGAACCAGTCAGGGACAGCGACCAGTGAGGGCTACCTTTACAACTGTTTTTACTTTTAATTAAAGATTTACCAAAGTTGTGCGTTTTCCATTACGTATCCATGTTTATTTTCATTTTTAAAATTCACTCCACACAGCTGGAAGCGGTGGCACACCCCAAGTCCCAGAGACTCAGGAGGCTGAGGCAGGAGGATTGCAAGTTCAAGGCGTACCTCAGCAACTTGGAGAGATCCCAGGCAAATTAACAAGACCCCGTCCTCAAAATAAAAAGGGCTGTGGCTGTAGCTCAGTGGTAAAGCATCCCCAGTACCAAAAAAGAAAAAGAAATAGCTTGTCCATTTTCTTCAGTCCAACAGAATACCTGAGGCTGGGCCGTTTACATCAAAGAGAAGTGTGTCTGATTCATGGTTCTGGAAGCTAGGGAGACCAAAAAGCATGGAGTTAGCCTCTGGTGAGAGTCTCTGTGCTGAATCCTCCCTTGGCAGAAGGTGGAAGGGCAAGTGGGAACAGAGATCACTCTGGAAGCCTCCAGGCGACCGTTCATGAGGTGCAGCCCTCCTGACCTGAACACCCCCCCAGGCCCACCTGCCAACACTGTTCCCTGACAATGAAGTTTCTCATGCCTGAGCTCTGGGGAACACATTCAAACCATTATCCATGTCTTTCGCAATGAGCCGCTAGTTCAAAGCAGGGTCTCATCAAAGTCTGTGGGAGGAAAGAACAAGAATAATGTCCAGTGAAGACATAACAGACTTTTCTCCTTCGCACGTTCCCAAGTAACCATGACCCCACCCCTCCCCACTGACGGAGAGCTCTTGTTTCTGGCATTTATAGATAAAATGCTGAACTTAAGCAGATGAACAAATGCTTAGAGCCACAAGGAAGCAGCAAAGTTGGGGCTGGGCATTCAATCCAGGTCCTTCCGGCTGCAGAGCTGTGAAGTCCCCTACGCACACAACCCCAGTGCTGTGTGCTTCAGGGGCTGCCCCACTCTGAGTGTGGCCTTTTTGGACTGCAGAATCTACATCCCTGGGGGGCGGGGGTTGAAGGCCCAGAGAGGCAGGATAATTGCCAATTCATTAGGAAAACTGAACTTCACTAATGAGTCAGGAACGTGCATAAAAAGTCAGTTCCGTTGCTATGACCGAATCCTTGAGAAAAACAACTTCAAGAGGAGAGGTTTGTTTTTTCTTGCAGTTTCAGCCCATGGTCAGCTGACTCCATTGTTTTTAGTCCTATAGCGAGGCAGAGTCATGACAGAGGGTGGCAGAAGAAAGCTGTCCCCCTGATGGCAGGTGGAAAGCAGAGAAAGAAAGGAGCCAGGGACAAGATACAGCTCCCGAGGGCACACCCCCAAGGACCCACTCCCCTCAATTAGGTCCCCCTCCTACAGTTCCCACCACCTCTGCCTGATGCAGCAGCAAGTTATGAATCCATCCGCGAGCTCAGAGCCCTGGTGACCCAATCACTTCTCCAAAGCCCCACCTGGGAACGTGGATGCACTGGAGCCCACGCCATCCACACATGAGCCTCGGGTGGAAATTCCAGATCCAGACTCTGTGTGCAGAACGTCCCCTCCCCAGGACACAATTCGAGTCTACCTCATGTTGGCAAGCGAAGTCACAGGAGGAGAACGGACAGGGAGAACTATTTCCAACTCATTTATCAAAAGCGCAGATGGAAGCAGAGGAAGATGAAATGTAACCAAATCCCCGTGTTCCAACCTACATCAAAAATGTTCACAGCGGGCACATTTGGGAGTGCCAGGCCTCACCCGCCCGGGCATCTGTCCTCTGGCCCTGGTATATGACACCCTGGTTTCCTTGATGAGAAACAGGGCATAGGAGTGGGTTGCACACAGCTCTCGTAGGGAGGGACGTGGAGTCTGTCCCCACGCTCCACTGGAACTAGCCCATGTGTTTGCAATTAGGAGGCAGTCGGCCCTGGCAAGGGCTCAGCAAGGCCTCTTGCCAACCGTAATTTCTTCTCTGCCCCAAACAAGGTCCCCTTCACCCAGGGGCCAGCACTGCCCACAGAGCACCCTGGCCACCTGGCCTCAAGGAAATGGGAGAGAAGTGGAGCTCTTAAACAACAGTCCTTGTCCCCAAGG
The DNA here is from genome assembly GCF_048772815.1 of Callospermophilus lateralis. Lineage (NCBI taxonomy): Eukaryota > Metazoa > Chordata > Mammalia > Rodentia > Sciuridae > Callospermophilus > Callospermophilus lateralis. The sequence continues at coordinate 77,209,831 of NC_135321.1, forward strand.
GCCACACAGCTGGGCCTGAAGGAAGCTAGTGACACGGAACATGTGTCTTTCAGACATAGGAGCCAATAAGAAAAACCCACACATCTGTCTCCACCACTGGCTAGGACTCTCACACACAGAAGCGCTTAAACCGAGGCTCCCCTCCCCAGATGCACAAGTGAGCCTTTGGTTCTGGGGGAAGTCTAGTGACCAGTGATAAAGTCAGACTTGTGCCCTGAACCCCTTTCGCCTCTCAGAAGACGCTCAGAGGTGCCAGGCCACGTCCCGTAAGGAGAGGCCATTGCTGGGAAGCTTGCCGCCTGGGTGGGGCCATTCTCCCACCTGGACACCTGGAACACAAAGGTTCTGTGGTTGCCCAACTTGAACATGACTCACCTCTGATTTCTTTTTGTGGTGAAAACATAAAGCAGCCATGGATTGGAGAACCATCTTAAGATCTTCCACTTGGAGGGTCTGGAGGCCTGACTCTCCCCTCGTGATCCCCACCCAAGGACTTTCACAGGAACATGCAGCCTGAGGCCTGGGCAGGCAGGAAAAGGCGCCTGAGATGCGAATGCCGATACCTGGGGACATCCTGAAGTAGCAGGGAACCCACCAAGGAACGGGGGCATCAGGAGAATGTCACATTTTACGAATCACAGGACTTTCGAATCAGCTGTGGATCGGCTTCACCACAAAGAAAGGATGACTCTTAAGTCAAGAAGGCGAGTGTACGGGCCGCTCATTTCACTGGGAAAGAGGGAAAGACAGATCTTGAAAGAGAAGCTTCAATTTAGCAAAGCCACAGAGAGAATCCTCAGCCATTATCCATCGCCACAGGTGGCTGACCTGGGCACTCTGATTTTTAAGCAAGAACAGGAAAGAGCGGGTCCTTCTGGTAGCAAATAAATTCAGGAAAGCTTGACTGCTGATTTAGATTAGGCTTGACCCAGCAGGATTCCAGATGGACTCCCTTGTGGTCTTTGAAATTGACTGGGTTGAGACTTGGGAGGGAACGGGGGCTCTGACCATGGCTGCTGGTGCAACTGCTACTTTCGGGGTACAGAAGGTCAATGTCTCATTGTGCGTGACGTATGACTGTGATTTCTAGCCTAGGCTCCCTGGGTTCATATCCCAGCTCAGCCATGCATCGCAGGGACCCTCCTAGGAAGCACAAGGCTTGAGGCCTGGGTTATCACATCTGTACAATGGGGCAATGATACCTTCCCTTCTTATAGCATTAAACAGAGAGAGTGCAAAACGGAGTGAGCCTTCAAACAGTGCTCATATTATCATCATCTCTACTTTTATTTATTTATTTGTATGTTATTTATTATTAGGCACTTGACCACAGAGCGACAGCCCTGCCCTTATTAGTTTTTATTTTGAGACAAGGTCTCAGCTAAGTTGCCCAGACTGGCCTTGAATTTGTGATGCTCCTGCCTCGGCCTCCTGAGTCTCTGGGATTACAGGCATGCGCCACACTCCTTGCGTCTCCATGTTCCTATTATTATTTTGTTTTTATACTTGTATATGTCTCCACGCAGGCTCCAGGCCCCTATTATTTATTCCATGGTATATTTATCCTTGTCATACTTCACATCTTTATTTGTATTAAAGCCAAAATGTTCCTTTAAAAAGAAAAATATAATGCATCATGATTAAATTACATGATTCTGCAATTGTACCTGGGGAACTTGCTGTGCAAAAGTTGCAGCTTGATTCTGGGGTTAAGCAAATGATCTTTTGGAACTATGATTAATCGACAACTGAGTTTGTGTCTGGGTGACGTTTTAAAAAAGACGGAAGACCATGGGGACTTCCTTTTTAACTTTGTTCTGATTAGTACACGTAAGCTTTTATAGAAAATTCGGAAAGCATTAAAAACTCTAATGATGAAACACAAATCACTGTCCTATTTTTACCCAGACAAAAGCTACCAATAAAATTTTGTGACTACTTTGTTGTTGTTGTTGTTGTTGTTGTTGTTGTTGTTCGTGGTGCTGAGGATTTTGAAGCCAAGGGCCTTGTTCTAACTGAGCAACTGAGCTACATCCCTAGCCCCCTGACTTCTTAAGCTATACATACACTCTACACATTGATGACACCAACACTTCTGGTTACGAGATTAGCGTCATTTTGCAAGTTAAGTTTTTCATTATTATTAATGATAATATGGAGTAGTCTTATATTAATAACATGTTATATTCCCCCAAAACTACATGCTCTTAAGGCAATTTTTCTAGTCCAATGTATCCCATGAGTTTGGCCCACTGCCTGGATCATAATAAGCACTCAGTAATAGTTGAATAGATGGGACATTAGATTGTAAGAATGTTCCCGTATCATTATAGATGGGTATTATATTAGGAAGGTTTTGCTACATCATTAATTATTTTGTACAAATTTGATTTTTTTTTTTTTGGTGTCTATAAAATATGTCTGTGTGTAGCTTACCAAATGTCCCCTGCTACTGGACACACACACAGATCATTTCTAATCGTCAACTTACCAACTAAACCTACGGTCAAGATCACTGTGTGTGAGTCTTCCTTTCTCTCTTCTCTCAGGACACAGGGAAAGTGCTGTTTCAAAGTGGAGAGGTGGATTCTGTATAAATCGCCCACAATGTTCTCTCAACAGACGGGTCCACTTTACACATCTACCAGCAGAATATGAAATTGTCATCTTCTTTCACTGTGATAAGCCAATAAGTAGTTGGTCCTTAAGTTTAATTTCCACTTCTGGAACATGAATGATTCTGAGACTATAAATTCCTAAACCACCCAGAAACATTTTTCTTTTGGAAATTTAGTTGTCTCCTTGGCCTCTTACTGTTAATTATTTTGAGCATTACCATATTGTTTTAATTTTTGTATCTTTTTAAATATATTTTAAAACAGTAAAGTCTCCTTTCATCGTGAGTCATACTCAAAATGTTGTACCATTTCTTTATTTTTCCAGGTGGACTGTAGGGTCATTTTGCCCAGCATCTCCCGAAAGTCTCATCAACATATGGATCAAGGTTATTTTAAGTGTTTACTACCTTGGGAAGAACTGACATTTTTGAAATGTTTAGTCTTCCAGAGCACGTGACTAGATGGCTGCATTTTTAAAAAATCTTTTCGTTATTCCAACATACTTCTGTATTGATTGGTAAAGTGTCTAATGACTTTGACAGTGCCTACCTATGTTTTGATGGTGATATATTTGTTTTTGATCTTTTCAATAGAATTTTTCCCCTTTACATCTTTTGATTAGTGGTGATATATACAGAAAAGCTTTTCCAATATATTTTATGTAAATTTATTGACAAATTCACAATTGAACTCTAAAAGTTTTTAGCCTATTGACTTGGGTTTTAAGGTACACAGTCTCATAAAAATAACAACTGTACCTTGTAAATGAGCTCTCTGCCTTGTTTCTGTTTTATGTCCTAATACATTGCCAAGACTTGCAAAGCAACCTCACATAGACTTTTATAATTGGCTTTGATATTAACGGGACTATTTAGGTTACACTACTAATGTTTATTTTGAGTTTGGCATAGATATTAATTAACATCATAAAAAAGTTATCCTTTTGTCTCTGGTTTGCTATGATTTTCTCTTAAATCAAAAACAGGTGATAGAATTTTTTAAAAGCTTCATGGGCGTCCCATCATCTCCCTGTTTTAAAAGCCAAAGTGATTACAGACACCAGAAGTAAACATGAGCCAGGAATGAAGGAGGACTCCCTTTCTGGATGACTTCAAGATCTAGTTTACACGTACATTATCATTAACTAGACAGCACGGCACGGCCCCACCTCTGAGCACATCAAACCCCACCAGCAGCCCCTTGCACGGGGTGCAGTCCATGGTAGACACACAGATTAGCTCTATATCCTTCTCAGAAAATTGTGACGGTTTAAATATGAGGTGTTCCAGAAGCTCATGTGTAAGACAATGCAAGAAGATTTAAAGGTGAATGATTGGGGTAGGAGGGCCTTAGCCTAATCAGTGCATCAGTCCACTATGGGGATAACCAGCTGGTGACAGGTAGATGGTAGGGCGTGGCTGGGGAGGTGGGTCATTGGAGGTCTGCCTTCAGGGGTATATATTTTCTTCCTGGTGAGGAGAGCTCTCTCTCTGCTTCATGATATCCTGTCCTGAGCCGCTTTCCTCCGCTACACTCTCCCACCAGCATGATGTCCTGCCAACCCTGGGCACAGAGCGATGAAGTCACAGCCGTCTGTGGACTGAGACATCTGAAACCATGAGCCCCAAATAAACTTTTCCTCTTTAGAATTGTTCACGCCAGGTCTTTCGGTTGCAAGGGGGGAAAGAGTGACTAAAACAGAAATCTAAAAGCACATTTGACTATGATTAAACACAGACACCCATCCGGAGGCAGCAAGCTGGATGAAACTGGTGCAGAGTTCCATTTCCAGATTCTCTGAGACCATGCATGGGAAAGAAAGCTTTGGATAATCAGAGCATGAGGCAATGACCGGGTAGTAGTAGGCTAGGTGACACCTTCTCATCATGTGACCAAGATTCACAAGTGACAGATCATTACATAAGCAAATTACATAAAGTAGGAAACCTTAAAAAATGATATGCACCTTCAAAAACACTTCCCATCACCTGAAATGCATAAATGGACCACCATCAGTCTACCAATGGAGAGCTCATGCTTTCCTTTTGAGTAAAAAAACTTACCGATTACTATTCACATTAATTTCTCCATAAATCACCTATATCACATCATATATTTCATGGTTGTCTTAATGTGAAGTGTTTAAATACACCCGTGAGCTGGGCACAGTGGTGCATACCTGTAATATCAGCCATTTGGGATGCTGAGATAGAAGGATCAAAAGTTCAAGGCCATCCTGGGCAACTTAGCAAGAGCCTGTCTCAAGTAAAAACTAAAATAGGCTGTGGATGTAGCTCAGTGGTAGAGCACCGCGGGGTTCAGTTCCCCAGGATGACAAAACTGAGTCCAGACACCTACAATTCTGGACACGAAACCCTGGTCAGTTTCTACTAGGACCCAAACCTGATTCAACAGGAATTGTTCCCACAAGTTTTCCTCATTCTGTATTTTTAAAGTATTCAATGTGAATTTCCTTTGTTTTCACCCACTGGACTGTGTACTTTAGCTATGTCTGCAGGATTGGGAACCCCCAGTACTGACACCACACAGCCCACCTGCAGAAGCCGGGATGTGGGCACACACTGGGGAAGAGCCCACCAGCCTCCTGCAGCTGGGGGTGGTGGGCAACCGTCAGTGTGTTTACAGAGGGAATGGAGTTTCTGTTTACTTTGCCCCCCCTCTGAAAAACAGAAACAGCTTAGGAATGTAGCTCAGTGGTAAACTGCTTCCAGGTTCCTCCCTGGCACTGATGATGGTGATGATGGTGATGATGATGATGGTGATGATGATGATGGTGATGGTGATGATGATGATGGTGATGGTGATGGTGATGGTGATGATGATGATGATGGTGATGACGGTGATGATGATGATGGTAAATCCATTCACTGATAGAACTTTGAGTTGTGATATTTGGTCCCAGGGAAGAAGGAATGAATTGACACTCTATGATGTGAATTGTTTTAGATTTTTATATTATCACTTCTGTGACTTAAGCATGTAGACATATTTAAGTAAAAGCATATAAGCAGGAAGTCACATTTTTGGGAAAGAAGGGATCAATAGAGTTTGGTAGGAATGAAGCAAAGGTACTATGCTGTTTTTTTTTTTTTCTGCATATAAAACCCAGACCAATTTCCATTAGGACTCAGACCTTGTCAATCAACTGTTTTAACCACAAGAGGCAGCTGTGTGCATAATATCTGTTCCCCGTTTAAGACCAAAGGCATCAGTTGGCACTTCCAGAGGAGACTACATCTCCCACCCTGTAAAAAGATATGCTGTCAGGCCAAATGCAAACCGTAATTAATGTCCCTGACCCAAGAAAAGGGAAATCCAAGCCAGAAATCTCCAGATCCAAGACGCCTCACACCAGGATGGGCACAGGTGTCTCATCCTGTTAGGACTTGCGTGCTGACCTTTGGTGACCTTGGCTGTATTGAGCCACCACAGGACAAGGTAGAGATAGGGTGAGGAATGGAGATGACCTAAGTAAATCTCTCAGAGAGTCCAGGTCATTTGTCAGTCCAGCAATACCAGCCACATCCAGCGTCCAGGAGCAAGGGAGAAATTACCTTCTTTGGGCTGACAATGGTACACTTTACACTAGTTCAAGATTTATGGGGCTGAAGGTGTAGCTCAGTACAACGCTTGCCTGGTACACATGAAGCCCTAGGTCTGATCCTTAGCACCACAAAAAAAAAGTAAAAACAAAAAAAATTTAACATAGACATTAGTAATAGAATAAAACTGTTTGTTTTTAAACATCAATGAGATGTGAAGTAAGAGAATCGAATGAGCCTTTGTTAACTTCCAGAATCGTCAAGGCAGAAAACGGTCAGCTGTGTTCCCTCCCTGTAATGGTCAGGGTCCATGTGGATGTCCACAGGCCAGTCACGAGTCAAAAATGGAATCAAGATGGACCCAGGTGCCACTCTCAGGATCTGCCATTTTGTGACTGAGTTCATCATCTGTTGACTTTAAGAAAGTCCGTCTTCTGAGACGACCTGAGTGGACCTGGCTCCCTCGGGTGAAAGGCTTCAAGGCACAACAGACACTTCCCCGAGGAAGAAGAAATCCCACCAGGCACAGAGTTCCAGCCTGGGACCCTCACCGCCTGCCCAATGGGCTTGCCTAGTGCTGTGGTCTGGATGCGGGATGTCCCCACCAAAACTCACCTTGAGGCTCGGTCCCCGGTGGGCAGTGGGGGGAGGTGTCTGGGTCATCATGAAGGCAGAGTCTCAGGTCAGTGGTTCTCATGGACCTGGGTCAGTTACCAGGAGAACAGACTGTTGCCAAGCAAGGCAGCTGCTTCTACGTGTGTCCACTTGCCCTGCTGCTTCCTTTCCACCATGAGCGGAGGCAGCACAAGGCCCTCACCATATACAATCACTTGGACTTTTTAGCTTCCAAAACCATGAGCCAAATAGAACTCTTCTTTAAAAATCACCAAGTTTAACGGAGTCTGATATATCAACAGACCTGGACAAAGACACCTTGTGAGGACTTAGAAGCACGTACGTCAATTCCTTGGGATATTTATCTCCTACTGGTTTTGTGTCTCTGGTTAAACCCAGACTGTCGCCCAAATCTCTGCAACCTCATGGGGAAAGCAGGAATGTGACTTCTATCATGGGGGCAATCGGGAGCCTCCTGTATCCCTGGGCCTCGGTGCAGCAGAAAAGGCTCCAGGAGTGGAAAAGGGCCCAGGTCAGGAAATGACACTGCAGAACGGCCCCACAGCTCTCCCCAGTGGGAGCCCACAAACAACCCCAGCCTTGAACAGCAACAGCAGGTGCGCAGTCTCAGCATCCCTCAGCAAAACACTGGGTGCTATCTGTGCAGAGTGGCTACAGAGCTGCCACAAAACCCACAGATTCGACAGCCTGGTGGGGTGGCGGTGGGCATGGACCCCTTTAGCCACTTAGCCTTGTCACTTCCCCAGGTCCCCCCTGGTTCCAGCTGGGTGGAACTTGGTCTGCAAGCTCCTCCTCTCTCCACTTGCGTGTCCATGACAGATCCTCATCCTGCCACCTTCCACTGGACAACTACATGGCACATGTTGAGAGCACTGTGGCCAGCCAATGGCGGTTGTACCTTTCTAGGAGCTCAGGCCAAATCCCTGGAGGTCACTCACTCCAGGCCGAAGTCATTTCCCGGAACTTCTTCCTATGCAACCAGCTGTGCACATGCACACAACTCCCGGCAACCACCCTGGCTAGAGGCAGCAGCCCGAGTCCCAGGCCGGCCTGCAGACCTCCACAAGCTGACCCCTGCCCAGCCTTCCCTATCAGCTCCACTCAGCCCCCAAGGGGATCACTGCAGCCCCAACCACTTTTGCCCAGCCCAACTTTGGGGAACACTCAAGGCAAGGGATGTGAATTCTCATCCATAATCTTGTCCCCAGCCTCAGGCACCTCAGGGCGAGGTTGGGGGTGGTTCCAGAGAAGGCACAGCTGGCCGGCGTGTCCAGGGCTGGAAGGTGCACCCAAGCTTCTATTCCAACTGATGTGTGGAAGTCCAGAGTAGGTCTCAGGTTCCAAAGCACATTGATCTCACGGCAGAGGCCAGTAAATCTTGTTTGCCAGAGAGAGTGGCACACCTGTCCAGGGACAAGACAGGGAGCCACTGGCTGCAGGGCCCAGGTATTACATGTCTTTTGGGGGGTCATCTCCAAGGCACATCCCGTGGGGAATCTGTTTCGGGGTGAACCTGCTTGGAGCCCTGGTTTTTTCATATTTCATGACCTCACTTCCCAACTCCACAGACACCCCGACATCAGCTTCCCACCACTAAGAACCTACAAGTCATTTGACATCTGCTGGCTCTCAAAGGCGGCCCAGCTTGAGGGACAACTATGATTTGTGGCTTATTTTTTCCGTTCAGCCACAGCACGTGTCAGTCCTGAACTCAGCCTGGCCTGAGTCCATCTGAATTTCCCCTCTCCTCTAACTGCATCTGAGGCAGAAGGCACACCGTCTGAGTCTCCCACGTGGAAGAGCCGGGACAGAAGACCACAGGATCAGAAGCCATGTGGGCGGGACGCACGGTCTCCTACTGAGTAGCAGGCTCCTCTATCACCGTACTGAAGAGTCCAACCAGAATCTTGAAGGCCTTCTCAAAGGCTCTGGGTTCCCAGGGAAAGAGCTTGGGATTTGAAGGCTGGGCCAAACTTTCCAGAGGTCCTAAAACCAAGGAAGGCGTGGCCCGCCTGTGCACACACAGGTTCGCTGGAAAGTTCCATTGGCGCTCCGACTGTGGACTCCCACAGGGCTCAAGATAAACACAGCCCCAATAAAACTCGATAGCGCAGGCTCTGCTCCAGGGAGAGCACTTTATAACCTGACCGAGCTCTCTGCCAGGAAATGATTGCTATTCCAGTCTGGCCGGGGAACGTGTCCTGCCTTCTGTCTCTGGGCACAAACGTCACTGCGAGTGGGTGGGCTGCAGAAGAGGGGCCCAGGGCCAGGGGAGTCTGACAACACAACAAACTGAGGGAACGCAGAATGCCCAAAGAGGCCTGTGCATCAGCAGGGGTCTCCACGTGCTGGTCCCTTGTTGAAAGTGGCAAGAATGGAGCCTGGCTCCAGGAACAACGGGCCAAGCAATATCCGCGGCACCTCCACGTGCTTCTCGCCAGTCTAGCCCATCCGGAGCAGAGACGTTTGCTGATGCAAGGAAAGTTGTGCCTCCTTCACTGAACCCTCAAAACAGCCTCCCCTCTTCTGTCTTAAAGCACCCCAATTTTGGTAGCTTCTTTTAAAAGCCATGTGCAATTGCACCGGCCAAAAGCAGCCATGGAGGGGTTCCACGGCCCTCTCCTCCACACACTGCCCCGAACCCCCACTCCAGACGCTGGAAATACAGCAGGAGCAGAAGCTGCACACCCCACCACAGCGGGGGCACCTTTCCAGCTAGTACACCAGACGGGGTTTTTCCACCGCATCAGGCCCTACAGAGGGGGTGCTCTCGGTGAGACCCCTGAGTCCCTACAGTGTGCTCGGGAGCCCCCAGCATCAGCAATGGGCATCTTCTGATAAGATCTGCAAAACAACAGTGAACAAAATTTCTCCTGGAAGGCCAGCAGAGCAGGAGAGAAGACCTGCAGGTGGTTACCTTGGCTGCTGAGAGGAAAGAGCCCACCAACCTGGAGAACCTCATTCTCAAGAGGAGGTGACAAACACACTCATGGAACACTCCTCTGCACACCCCTCCCCCGCCCCCTCCCCAAGCACCCACTTCTTTGTTTTTGATTTGAACTCAAAGACACTCAACCACGGAGCCACATCCCCAGCCCTATTTTGTATTTTATTTAGAGACAGGGTCTCACTGAGTTGCTGAGCGCCTGGCTTTTGCTGAGGCTGGCCTTGAACACGTGATCCTCCTGCCTCAGCCTCCCGACCCACTGGGATTACAGGCCTGCGCCACCACACCTGGCCCGGAGCATCCGCTCCTTAACTTAACAACACTGGGACAATGCTTGTCCAGTCTCCCTGTTTTCCAGATATTTTTACCTCTAAAAAAAGGTGGAACCCTTTGGAAATGGAATGTACTAGAAGGAAGTTAGGTCATTAGGGGCAGGTCCTTGAAGGGAATATTGGCAGCCAGCCCCTCCTCTTGCTCACTTCTTGGCCTACATGAGGTGAGCAGGCCTCCGCCACCTTGGCTCCTGCCATGATGTACTGTGCCACCACAGGCCCAAGTCAACGGCACCAAGCCGCCACGGATGGAGTCCTCTGAGACCACGAGCCAAAATCAGCCTTTGCTCCCTTAAATTTGATTGTCTGAGCTCCTTCACGCAGTGACAGATAGCTAACAGCGGCTCTGTAGCCCCTGGTTATATGCACACCTCTGGATCTGTCACCCATGTCCACAACCACCCCTGGCCGGCCCACACAGCTACCTGAGGAAGCCACTCTGCTGCATATTTACTGCGGCCCTGCTTTGTGTGCCCACACGTCTCACAAACACCTACTTCTGTTCCATCATGACCATGACTCTTCACCTTGGCCATACTTTGAAACTGTTTGAGGGCACCTTAAAAATGCACATTCCCAGGCCGTCCCCTAGACCAATGAAATCAGAGCGGGAGGGAACGCGGTCCTGGCCCCCCCCCCTGCCCCCCCCCCCCCCGAGACCACGGAGAATTGCAGGCACCAGGCTGGGGCCACATGGGGGCCTGAAAGGGGACACAAGAGTCTTTGGTTCTCACCCACCCGCCTGTAATCAGGGCCGCTGCTCTGGTCAAAATAAGAAAAAGAAATGCCTGATCACCCAGGTAAGGCAGCCAAAGACTCCGACACGTGGGGACATGCGGACCAACCCACTCCAGGCTCAGCCAGGTTCCAGGTGAGGACGCCCTCAAAGGCATCAGCCACCCACCCACTGCCTTCAATACTGCACTGTCCTGACTGCAGGGTTCCAACAGTTGGTCACTTTTGTTGGCCACTTTGGTCATCAGTATAGGGCATATGTGTCTGTGGAAGAGAGAAATTGTGATAATTTAAGATTATTAGATTTGAGAATCATCAGAGTAGAATTAACGAGATCACTTTTTAAAGGAAAATGTTTAAACAGTCAGACTTTTTAAACATTTACACACACACACACACACACACACACGCCTGTTATTAAATCTTTCCTTAAGAATTTCTGTTCCGATCTGTACCCTGGTCTTAAAAGCAAAAAGCCATGTAATGAAATCACGTCACATCCACTATAACTAAACCAAAAATCATAACGATGAATGAAAATCACCAAACATAATAAGCTGAACCCTAACTGTTTAAGAGGGTAAGGGGGAAAAACCTCCCTATATTACTCCTCCACCTCTTTGCATTTTATGAACAGTATCCAAAGCTAAGGGATCTTAAGGGGCCTGGGGAAGGGGCCGATCAATTAAAGGGTCAGCTGTTACACTCAAAACCAACTCATAAATTTTTCATTTCCCGGTTGTCTCATTTTCAAGATGTTTAAAGTGTTTTAAAAGGAGATGAAAAATTCCAATTGTGCGCACGCGCGCACACACACACACGTCTTAAGTTCTGGGGTTCTTAGATCAATGTACACACACTTGGCATGTAGAAAAAAATACACATTTTTGAATCACTGCTGTAGGTTCAATTTCTTTCCCCCACACCTTTCATTTTAACTACAAGGTAGAAGTATAAGAATAAGTGATGTTGATCAAAGGGCCACGTGCTCGCACATTCTAAATGGAACACATAAAAGCAAAAAATTCCCAAATTATAGTTTTCACTGTCAAATTGCCACTTTAAATACATATTTGGGGAAAAAAAAAACCCAGAAATACCCACACTCCCTCTAGCCTCACAAAAGTGGTTTCATTTTTTGTATGTCGACGTCAGCTTTTACTGCCTTGTCCAGGAGTTTGTTTGGGGTTTAAAGTTTATCAGGCAGTTAGAATCATCTGGGCGTACCTTACGGTACAGTTCTCCCTTTGGATCCTGAAGGATCTAGCCACTGCAACTCAGAGAAGAAGGAAAGATCCAGGCAATACGAGACCATCTGGGGACAGAGCAAGCCACCCAGAGCACCAGGTGGGTTCAGAGGGGCAGGCTCAGGGCCCAGGTCTGGACCGTCACCCTCAGGCTGCAGCCTGCACGCCCACGGAGGCTCAGGAGGCGGGGAACTGAGCGGGAAGCACCTCCTGCCATCTGGGAAGCACCTTTGTGCCTTCAGGCAAGCACAAGAGAAATCCAAGACCCCACCAGAAACAGGGAGACCAAAACCAGAGGCTTCCTGCCTTGGGACCCCATGGTGGGCTCCCCCCAGGGCCTAGCAGACTGATTTTCCCAGCAGGGACCTAGACTGAGGTCAGACCCTGCACAGGAGGGCTGCTGGTGGGGGTGACCCCCCTACAGTCACACAATGTGGTCCCTCCCATTAGGGCCTTTTAAAAGAGCAAAACGGCCATTGTGTGTCTCACATTTAACCATGACAGACAGACGTTAGGAGTCTTGTGAAACCCAGCATTCATAAACGCCGGGGCTCCCAGAATGAGCTTCAAATGACAGAGCACAGAGAACTCGAAGATCGTTGGTCCACGCAGCGCGGGGGTCTACTTCAGCCGAAAGTAAAGAGGTTTCTCTGAGAACTCTCAAGGAAAACTGGATACAGATACCCAATAACTGAACCCTGGGCCAAGAAGCAAAAAGGACATTAGAACACTGATACGCAGGGCCACAGGACCTAAGGTGCAGATGTGGCCGGCGATACAGATGTGGAGTAAAAGGCACCTTAGCAGCGGACTCACTCATTACAGGATGCAGGGCTCCTGACGGAGCAGAGGAACACTGCCAGCGTGTGACAACAGGCCGTAAGGATGGACTGCACGCTTCTTCACACTCCTGAGTGAGTCCAGTCGTCCGGGGAGACAAGATGGCGGGCACGGTGGAGGGAGCATGAGCAGCCCTGGGCTCACTTCCTTCATCCAGACCTTCCTCCGGTACCCCAGCTGACTTGTGGTGTTGCTCGACCAGTGTGGTGTGTGTGTGTTGTTTGAGGCGCAATCTATGTGTCTGTTGTGTTGTGTGTGGTCTTCACATATGTAAGTGTATGTGAATGTGTATGTGAGTGTGATGAGCACGTACTGCATGTGTCCACGTACTGTGAGGGGTGCAGGTGTGTGTGTACTGTGTGCGATACACGTGTATGGCTTGTGTATGTATATGTACAGCACGAGTGTGTGTGACTGGTGTGTGTGTGTGTCACTGTGGTATCTGGCTGGTGTGCATGGTGTGAGTGTGGCAGTATGTGTGTGTCTGTCTTCAGGGTCAGGGCATGCTGAGGGTCAGGGCCAGCAGCCAGGTTTCCCGGGTGAAGCCTCCAGACTCCTTGGAGATGAAGACACGGTCAGTCCAGTTTCCCATTCTCGGCCACCTTTCATTCCCGGCGTCCACACTGAAAGGGGGGAATGCCTCCTCCCTGTCCGCAAGCACGTTTCTTCCAATTGCTCACAAAAAGCCTTTGATGATCTGGCCACATCCAGTGCTGCCCAAAGGCCCCTTGGCGTGATGCGATGGTGCTGACCTCCCGCCCCCCCCCGCAGCAGATCTTCTCAGGAACAATGTCACCCTGACAAGGCCAGGTCCACCAAGATGTGTAGATGTCTTACATGGTCCTTGAAGAGGCGACGTGGCAGGTAGGGGAGGGAGATGGTGATAAAATCATGGTGCTGGCATGAGAGGCCTCCGGCAATCAGAGAGGATGTGAGCAAACACCCCAGCTGCCCAGGGCTATGCACGCGTGACCTCATTAAAACGCCACAGCGACCGAGGGCAACGTTATTACATTCCTCCTCCTTCTTCCAACCTCCTTTTATGAATGAGGAAAGCCAGAGCCCTCCGGCCCCCTGAAAGGCCAGGGCTTTGGAGTGGCAGACCCATGACAAGAACAAACGCTTGCTGCGTACTCCAGAGTCGGTGACCTCACCAAACGGTCTCCAGGTCCCTGTTCACTAAAAGCCGAAGAAACAGCGGACGGTTTCCTTCTAGCTTTGGTGACAGCCAACTCCCCTCCTTGAGACCTGGGGCCACCTAGGAGGCCAGGTCCCCAGGTGGCTGGACGGGTCCCAGAGGAGGTCAGCCACATCCCTGGCCTTCCCACAGCATCTGCCCTTGACTCGTTATGGCCAATGTTTGCCACATGCGTAATGACAAAGATGAGGAGCCCACACGCCAACATGGCTGCTCTCCCTCCAAGTCCCTCTCTGAGCTCCAGGAGCGATGGAGACGCCGACTGAAACAGGGAAAGGAACCACCTATGAAGAGAGGGTCTGCGTGGGCAGAGGGAGCAGGGGAGCAGCCTGGTCCTCAGATGATTTGGTTCAAAAGAGGAGAGGGTGGCTGGGGCCTGCGAAGGGGAAGACCTCACACTGGGCACAGGAGCCACAGGGTTCCCGGGAGCCTCTCGTGGGTCCTGGAAAGAGGTCCAAATACAAACAGGTCCCATCCAGGGGCACAAGGTCAAGGAGTCTGGGCCAGCGCCCTCTACCCTCTCTCTGGAACAGGCCAGGTACACAAGCCTGTCAAAGGCCCCAAAGGGCCACATCAAGACAATCCGTTTTGTCCTGGACTTATTTTCCCAAACCCACCCCTGCTCCGTGGAAGGCCACTCAGGCCCCTGTGGGGTGAGCTGCGACAGCAGGCCCCAGGCAAAGCCCAAGTCCTGAAGCGCTGGACACATCAGCCTGAGTGCTCGGCTCTGCTTTGGCTTCTCTTTGAGGGAGGCCAGTTTCCGAAGTGCATTCGGGTTGACTTTGCTTCCTGAGAGGTGCACAGCAGCTTTTCTAAGAGCCTCACTTGAACCCCAACCCACGCGGCGCTTCCAGCCCGGGCTGCAGGGCCAGGCTGTCTGCACATCCCACCTCCGATCGCCACTTCCCTGCAGAGCAGGCCTTTCAACAGCCACTCTCCGGCACGAAAAACTCTCCTTCTTAAGCGTTTTTTCATCCCTGCAGCGGGGCGGATGAAGGGGAGGGGGCCGTCATAACTTGGAGCTGCGCACGTTTCAGCAAGCTGCCCCGAGCCAAGGCATAAATCAGAGTGTTTTAGTGTTTCAGGGCAGAGGAAATAGTTCTCCAGCTAGGTTCCCTACCGTTTCTTAAAGTGATTATTTTGATTTAAACCACTGCCTGGTGGCGAGACTGCTAGCTACCAGCTCCAGTTCATTTGTCCCGGGAGCCCAGAGACAAAGAAACACTGTTTGCTGGTTCCTGGGGGCCTCTTCCAGGACGCGGGTGAGGTGAGCTCTGAGCCCTCGCTGCCTCCATAGACGAGCTTGTTCCTGTCTGAGGAGCGGCCAGGCCCACAGACACCTCTCGCTTCTTGCCAATCGCTGTCTTGCAAGCTGTCTTACTTTAGATCTCTGGGCTGCTGGCAAAATAACAAGATGTCTTCGTGCCCAGAGAGAACACACAAGTTTGAAGGGGCACAACTCTGACCTAACATTCCCTGTACCCCCTTCTTAGTTTTAAGATGAGGAGACTAAGGCTAAGTCTCAGGGCTTCCGAGAGAGAACAGTGGGCCACCAGCAGGGTCCATGGCCACCCCTGGTGGGATATCACCATGGTCCTAGGTTTTTTGCCATAGAACCTAAGCCACTGGGAAAGCGGAAACAAAATCCAGAACCTGGTGAACTCACTGGAGCAAAAGGGCTGCATCCAGTACTGATCTTCCATAATCTCAGCTGCACACAGAGTCAGAAGACTTGCCCTGGGGTCCTCCATGTTCCAGTGGGGGAGGGGGGATCATTCCTGAATTTCCCACACATGTGTCCTCATTTAAAGAGACCATTTCATGCTCTGCAGAATACTGCTAAATAAAGCAAAATGCATCCCTGAGACGGTTCAAAACTATGAAGCCAATCAAATACAGAGGAAGTCAGCAGCGATCCGCTGGAGGAGGGCAGCTCCCTAAGACGCTCTGTCTTCCCGGCAGGCCAGGCAGCTGCCCCTACCCCCAGGTGCTCAAGCAGGAAGAGGGAGTTTCCTCAAGAAGGGCCCTCTGTCCAGTGACACAAGAACCAGGGGGCCTCTGGACACACACCCACCCTGAGTCGGGTTTAGGCAGCCCACAATCGGGGCCTGTCCTGGGAAAGCCAGGCTCCGGCATTCCCGGGGTGTCTTCTTTAGAGCTGGTGCAACCAGCCAGAGCTACAAGGTCACGCCTTCCCCCAAAACCCAGGCCCAGACAAATTCACGGGTGACCCCCAAGGCCAGAGAATGTGCATGGAAACACGGATCCCAGCAAACCATCACCACGCAGTCCTTACTCAAACTCACCCCCTCAATGGACACGTGGGAACCAAGCATCTCCAGGGGGTCCCCAACTGGAGCCCTGGGATGCTCTCACCCCTCACAGACACCCACGCTACACTGCTCACACCAAGGCCCAGCGTGTACTCAGCTCCACGGGGGAGTTACTTCACGGATTTTCTACTGGATGCTCCCACCTTAGGTGTACACTGCGATGAGTTTTCACAAATGTATACACCAAAGCCACCACTACCCCATCCCCCAAGGAGCAGTGAGCGGAAGAAGCGATCACAGGAAGACAACGTGGTCACTGTCACAGGGGGCTCTTACAGTGACGACCCACTACTGTCATGGGGAGGGACAGTCCCAGTGCACAGCTGCTGTTCTCCATCTGGGTGACTTAGAGAAGTCAAGTCTCAGTCTTTTCATCTCAGAACTAAGAATGTTGGGCTGGAGACGTCACTCGGTGGTAGAGCTCTCGCCTGGCATTTGTGAGGCCCTGGGTTCAATCCGTAGCAACTCCGGGGAAAGGTAAAATAAAACAACCCATAACGTTGTACAGTGGGTTTTAGACTTTGGTGTAGATTGAATGGAGTCATTCTCTCCCATCTATCAAATATGTTAACGCCCAAACTCCACTGTGACTAGGTTTGAAGACAGGGTGATAAGGAGGTGATAAAGGTTAAATGTGGCCCTAAGGAGTCAGATCCCATAGGGCTGGTCCCCTTGCTAAATCGGGAAGAGTAGCAGAGTGCCCTCTCCTTCTGCCACGGGAGAATACAGGAAAAGGCTGCCATGTGCCTGCCATCAGGAAGAAAGCCCCCACCAGACGCTGAAACTGCCCACACCTTGACCCTGGACTTGCAGCATCCAGAACTGTGAGCCACAACATCTGTTCTGTAAGCCACCCAGGCTATGGCACTTTATTACGGCAACCCAAGCCGACCAAGACAGACATTCTCTCTGCAGAGAACCAAAACATTCTAAAGGAAACCTCGGGTAAAACCTCGCTCTCCAAAGTGCAATGGGACCGTGCATTCAAGTGGGCGAGGAACTTCAGGTTTCCCATCTTGCCTGGCCCTGGGTCCTCCCTCTGCAACTCTGCTGCGGTCCCCAGACCTCCTCTGAACTCCAGAGGTCTGCAAAAGACCCCTGGAAAGCCACGAAACTGGACACTACATTTTAATTTACTGTTCTGATACCTTCTAAGGGGGATGGAATCGAAATCCCCATCACCTCAGGAACAGAATTGCACCCCCAGAATTAACCGTCGTTCATAATGATGAAAACGTGCCCTTCCGGCACCAGGAGTGGCCACAGGGCGTGGTGTGAAGACACCCCAGAGCAGAGCTGAGGACACAGCTCACGAGAGGCCCAGAGACACCAACAGCATGGGGTAGAGCAGGGGAGAGTTCGGGAAGGGGTCTGGGCTGGAGGTGGGCGCGACCCCGTCCTTCCCCCAAAGCATGACCCAGCAGAGGGAGGACTGGAGAGGCACCAGGTGTCAGCGTGCGCCAGCTCTACCAAGGGCTGCGAGCTGGAAAAGAGGTCTCCCCCAAGGCACAGGCTCCACTCAGAACACTGACCCCTACTGAAGCCACCTTCCCTTCTTCCTGGACCTCTCATTAGGGCCAGTGGTCACTCCAGTTTCACACCTGTGACCAAGACCACAGGCCCAGCTGCCATCCCCGTGACCTCCAGAGTTGGTCCTTTGAACACAGATCTATGGCCAAGTCCCCAATATCCTCACGTACAATACACCAGAAATAGACTGAGTGATTGATTAAAAGGAAGGAAGTTTCATTTTAAGGCCACACAGAAGCACAAATACTGTCCATTTCCCATGTAGGGGGACCCGAGGGCACCAGGAGACAGCGCTCCGTCAGCTTCCACCAAACAATTTCAGCCTCTCAAGGTCGGTCTGAAGAGACAAGCCTCAAGACGGATCACGGCAGCTCTCCTCCTGCGGGGCTGTTTTTCTCATTTCCGGGCTGAACGTGCCAGGGCTCAGGGTGGGAGGGCTGGGCTGAGAACGGCCACCCAGCCCAGGCCAGCTGGGGCTGACGGCAAGCAGAGAGACACCCTTCCCATCTCCGTCCGCTGCCACCAAATCTGACACTCCCCGGAGCTGGAGCTCAAGCTCTGCTGGGCTGGACGGGGGTCTGTGTTTGATCTTGGAAGAAACACCCATGAACTCACTCTCCAGGACGGAAGGGCAGGAGCCCGCTGGAGCTGAGCTCCCCAGCCAGCCAGCCAGCCAGCCAGCCTCCCCGCCCTGCGCCCTCCAACCCGCCCCGAAATGGAAAACAGATGAGCCCGTGGAAGAAAAAAGTTATTTATACTGTGGAAACTTTCAGAGCAAGCAGAGACTTGAAGAGGTTTATCACCTGGGGCAAAAGACTGATGATACTTTGAGTCTTCTCTCACTAAAGGGACGGATGTGTTTTCTGGAAAAGGAAGACAAGCGAACGTGTTGGCTGGATGCTATCTCTTGATTTCTATTTCCAATCATGCATGCACGCCGGTTCCAATCAATCAAGCGAGAATGCTGCTCAATGAGCCAGCAAAGGACTTTTTTCCTGAGAACCCCCCTGCAGGTCCAGATGCAGAGGGAAGCATTCATGTGGATGTACCTGGAGGCGGGAGATTACAACTGAACTCGGCTAATTTTCCAGAAATAAGGGATCAGGGTCCTGAACCTGGATATATAGGCAACAGGCTTCTCCTGGGTGCCATTCACTTTTTAACTATCTGGCTGAAGTTTTATTTATTTATTTTTTAATGACAACTGGACATAAGCCTTTGGTTGACAATACTGTGCTGGACGCAGACTGACCTAGAGTTGGGGACATTTCTATCATGATGTCCAGAAAAATGCATGAAGGAAAGAAACGCTCTACAGTATTTTGTGTTCAAAGCAACTACGAGTCTTTCTTTTCTAGGAAAATCAGAATTCTTAACCCAAGATGCGTGAGCCTGCAGGGCCATGGCGGCCACCCGTGCCACTTTGAAGGTGATGATGGGACCTGTGTCAGCCGCCAGTCACCTTGGCCAGCCATCCCATGGCGGGCCTTTAGGACTCACACTTGCCTCTTCCTTGTGTCAGATCCTGGTGTTTACATATGTTTTCATGCATATTTTCACAAGCACATTCTTATGAATATTCATATTTCCCCATATTAATCTTAATTCTCTAACCCTGACCCTAGCTCAGTACAAAATTTGTACTTTCCGTACCTCTGTATCTAAAACTAGTGTGACTTACATCCATGTACACGAATATGAATTCTGAGGTGTATTTTGACATTTATTTTCTATTTTTAATGTTAATTTGCATACATATTACAATAGGTTTTATATATTTACAAAATATATATTCATAGGACTCACACTTCACTTTTCCCTTTGTCAGATACTACATAATCATATATATTTTCACGCGTATTTTCAAAAATGCATTCTTATGAATATTCATATTTCCCCGTGTTAATCTTAATTACCTAACCCTAACCCTAGCTCTGGTGGGCTGAGACATCAGCAGCATCACAAGAAATGTCCCCACACACTCCCCTCCACAGCTTGCTATGTCTGCATGCCCAACGCCACCCAAAGGCCCATGGATGCTCCTGGGGGGGGGGCGGAACCTTTAGGGGGTGGGCCTGGGGGGAGTTCTTTACGTTCCTGGGTTGTGCCCTTGCAAGAGACTGTGGGGCTCAGCCTCTCAGACTGGCTCTGTGCTTCCTGCCCCACAGTTTGCTCCTCCTGGCGCTCCCACCATGATTGCTTCCCTTGCCACAGGCTCAAAGCAACACGAGTGGAATCTCCAGGTCTTTAAGCCAAATTAACCTTTTTCTCCTTATAATTCAATTATCCCAGGTATTTCATTATAGTAACATAGAGCTAATTCATACATATCCCAACCCTGGTCACACAGGATTCCCATGCCCTCCTTGATTTTAACATGGACATGAATCCAGGGTTGGAAAAGGAGAACAGGAGACCAAAGGGGCCCAGGAGGCAGAAAATAAAGGGTGGCAAATAGAAAAAGTCATTTGCTCCACCCCAGGCTGCAGGGCTGTGTGCATATAAAACCTGAGGCTCTAAAGCCAAGGTTGCTGAAAACCCACACTTCCAGGAGAGCTCTACACAAACCTTGACCTTCTGCTTCAAATAAGCTGCCTTTCTTTTTCAAACTTTGTTCTATACTCTGTAAGTAAAATGTGAACACATTCCCTTCTTGGACCACTTATGTACATAAAGCTGACACTCTTTGGACATTACACCAACCTCCCTAAACATAACCTGTTAGGACTTTGCCATGTATGCTTTCCACTTTGCCTACAGGAATAGGCTGTTTGGAGTGAACCTTTTCCCTAGATAGTATCGCTGCAAGTGATTTTTTTCTGAGCCACAAACTTGAAGATCCTGAAGTCTTCATTTTTACTCATTGCTGTATAATATTCCTTAATACAAATATAACACATTTGGGAGCTTGCTTGATTCTTTTATTGCCATTTCAAAAACAATAAACACTTGGCTAATGTTTCTTCATGAATATCTCTGAACATGCTTCTGTGGGCCCAAAATCAATATGCTGGAAGGAGTCTCTGGGTACACATGTCCATGACTTCAAGAAGTTTGTGCCCTCTAAAGTGGAGGTACCAACCTAGACTCCACGGTTTATGAAATGCCTATTTCCTCATACCCCCACCTTAAACTCTGCTGAGAACCATAACTGCCTTTATGTTTCCTGATATAGTATGACTGAGAGATAACAGTCTCCCAAAATGCCCGGAACCTATGAGCATCTTTCCTTACAGGGTTAAAGCACTTTGCAGAGGTGACCAGATCAAGGATTTTGAACTGGGCAGATGATACTGTACTATCAGGGTGGCCCAGCACAACCACAGGGTCTCTGTAAGGAGGATGCAAGAACTAACAAAAAGAAAAAATGATGTGAATCGGAGCAGAGGGCCCGGAATATGCTACACTTTCTATTACAGTTCTTGCCGATCTATGTAAGAATGATCTTCTTACCTCAACACCAGAAACGAATTCTCCTCTCTCTGTGTTTCTGGGGTCACTGGTATGAAGCACGTGTCTAACATGATCTTTTCCGCAAAGCATGCATGCACAAGAATCCCAACACCATTGATTAGAAACTGCATTACTTACCCATCGTTGATTAAAAAGACACACTTGTCATTTAATAAATCCCCACGTCCCATGGGCTGTTTTGTGGGTGACCTATTCCTTCTATTTGTCTAATTACTGCAATGCATTTTGAGACTGGATGGAGCAGGGTTCTCATTATGGTTGTTTTATTTGTTTCACCAAAATTAACTTGGTTTTTCTTGCTCACTATCCATTCTATGGATTTTAGAAATAGCAAGCCCAATTCTATACTGGAGTGCTAATGACGGCATTAAATCCATAGTTAATTTCAGGAGACCCGATCTCTCTGACATGAGTTTCCCATCCAACAGTATCCTCCTCCTCTCCAGGTTCTGATCTGCTTTCAAAGAATTTGATGAAGTCTGCTGGATCATTCCTGGGTGTCTGAGCCAAATGGTCTTGTTGCTCTTGGGAACAGGACTCCCCCGTACCCCCATTACTTGTCCTCATAGTTAACTGCAGGTCTAAAAAAAAAAGGCCATTCTTATTTTTTTTTCCTTTAAAACTTTACATGGATTTACCTAAATTTACTAAATGCTTTTTAAGACATATACAACCTATTTTTGCCACTCATATTTCTAAGTGGGCCCTGAATCCAGTCAACTTGTGATCTCCCCAAATTGGCTCTCAGATTTTCAGCTGAATCCCTGACATTTTGTACACAGACAGAGGAATGAACCACAACTAATAACAGTTTTATCATTTTAAAAATGCATGCTTGGGACGGGGGGGCAGCTCAGTGATATACACTCAGCTTGTGTGCGAGACCCTGGGTTGGAACCCTTCCGACAGCAATAACAACAACAATAGTAGTAGTAGTGACAGCGGTGAAGTTAGAATCAAAAAATAAAAAAGGGTTCGTTTTGTGTAGACACTCTGACCTACCAAGTAAACTCACCAGGCTCTTTACAACCCTCTGGTTTTCCTGAGGCTAGTTTTATATCTCCTAACAGCAGCTATGACTGTCCCACAAGGCTCAGAGGTGGGTACATCCAAAATACAGTGCAGGAGGTTGGAGCTGCAGCTCAGTGGTGGGGCGCCTGCCCAGCCTGTGTGAAGCCCTGGGTTCGACCCCAGACTGTAGAGACCTATCTTCCAGGAGGGCTTCCTGGAAGAGGCCTGGAGTGCCCAATTTTACCTTTTCCCCAAAAGTGGGAAAGATGAATGAACCCATCTAAATGTAGAAGAATACTGGGGAGAGGGCAGGGTTCCGAATACAAGAAACATGTGCAAGAAGACCTAAGTCCCTAAGATATTGGAAAAAGAATTGGGACCATGAAATAAATGGAGAAACCATCCTTTGAAGATGAAATCTTCCCTGTCCATCCAGAAAGGGAGAGGACAAGGAAGGGGGTGGGCCAAGGAACTCAGTCTCCCTTCTGGAGGCTTCTCTCTTCTCTGAAGAAGCAAAGGGGGAGATTTCTGCCCTCCCCACTGACGCAGGCCTGGCCGCCGTGTGGCCTCCATCCTACCTGCAGCTCAGCAGACAGCCCCAACACTGGCCACGTGCTCGCTGCCCTTCCCAGTTCCTCTTGCATATCAACTCCATCGGGGACTTGAGAAATGCCACTTGAGTGCACGGACAAAGATGATCACCACGGAGACCCAGCCAGGGCACTGATCCAGGGCCTCCAGGTCTGACTACCCTCCATGAGGTGCCCAGGCCACGCCAGAGTCCACAGCCAGCAGGGGTCCTCCAGGGCTGGGGCTGGCCAACGCACCAGGAGGGCGGGCAGGTTGAAGGCCCTGCATGTCCCATGAGCTGGGAGGGGGAGGTTATGCCTGGGACAGAGCCTGGGTTCGGGGTGGCAGCACCCAGTGCTGCGCCAAGTCTGATAAACCTTCCTGCTGGACAGGGCTCCAGGGACCTTTCCATCTGGGGCTCAGGGCTTTGGAAAGGCACCCGTGAACAGGCTGCAGGGGTCACCCACATAAAGGAGCAATGCTAGGGAGAGTCCTGCCCAAGAAAATGCAAAGAAATAAAATCTGAAAGAAAAGGAATTGATCTTCTGCCCTAGTTTGGATCTGGAATGGCCCCCAAAGGCCTCCAGGCTCAAGGCTTGGTCACCAGACTATGGTGCTCCTGGGAGGTGGTGGAACCTTCTGGAAGCTGAGCCTACTGGGACAAAGCTAGGTTATCAGATGCCTGGGACCTCAGCCCCCTGTTCTTTGCCATTAAGAACTGAACATCTCCACTACATTCTCCCACCACTAGGTCCTGCCAACTGACCACGGACTGAACCTTGGGCCCAATTAAACTTTTCTTCCTTATAAACTGATTATCTTGGGTATTTTGTCACAGTAATGAAAAGTGACTAACACATCTTTCATCTATAAATATACCAATGACAGTAATAAAACCTTGCAAATTAAGCTACATGTCTGTCATGGGCTAAAATGTCGAAGTCCCAACCGTCAGTACCCTCAGAATGGGACTATATATGGACAGTCTTTAAAGAGAAAATATGACAGGACGAGATCACACGGATGAGCCTCAGTCTGAGTTAGCCCGTATCCTGATAAGAAGAGGGGACACAGGGAAAAGACAGCATCAATAAGTGACAGAGGTCCCCCAAGAGAAGCCAACCCTGTCGACACCTGAACCTCGAACTTCCAGGCTCCACAACCGTGAGGGGATTTCTGTCACTTAAAGCACCCCTCAGGGACACTTGGCTGTGGCAGCCCCAGAACACTAAGCCAACACCCTGTTCTGGGGTGTCATTTCCTGAAACAGTAAGAATTCCTGACGGTGAGTGGATGCTCCCACGTTCCACGTGCTGTAGGTGCAAGCTCCTACGGTCACCATGGGAGTCCCGCAATGTCACCTTTAGCATTTACAACAGAGGAACAGATCCCACCCATCTCAGCTACACGGCACGCCCAACACTGTGCTACTGGTAAACGGGAGGGACCCGACCTTGAGCCTCCAGGACCTTGAGCCTCCAGGACCCGTGCTCACTCCCACCCCGAACTGTCCATGCCGTCAGGGGACCTGGCACCTCCGGTGCACTGTGGCAGAAGGAGAGCTAGACCACACTCCTGGACCCACTGTGCGACTCCACAGGAGCCTGGTTCCACGGGACACCCTCCCTTCCTCCCGGCTTCTCGTCCTCCCCTCCCACCTAACTCTGAAAATCAAAGCATTTTTTTTTAATTCCACACACAGAGAAACAATTTCACGCATGACAACATGGTTGTCTTCCCCCCTTTTTTAAATTTTTTCTGATTTGAGGGATTGAACCCAGGGGTGCCTAACCATGGAGCCCCATCCCCAGCCCTTTTTTATTTTTTATTTTTTATTTTAGGTCAAGATTTCACTAAGCCTCCAGGGTGACGCGCCACCTCGTCCAGCTTCGTCTTTCTTTCTGCAGAGACCACCCCAAGGCCAACTTGACGGGGGGCCTCCTGACCACTGGGGCGGAGGCAGGACTCTTACACAGCCTTGCCTGTTGGAGGATGGGAGGATGGGAACCAAGGCAGCTGCAACTGACTCTGGAAAACACGGTGCAGCTCGCGCTCTGAGGCAGGAGACAGGCGGGCACCAGGGGAAGGGCCGTTGCAAAGCCAGGCCTGCAGGGTCACTCCCTGAATTGCCCTCGGAGCAGCCTGCGGACCCAGGCTGAAGGGGGACAAGCCCAGGCGGTGCCACCGCCGCCCGCCACCCTCTGGGCAGGCCAGCCAGGGGTGGGCGACTTCCTCCTGGGAGCTTAAGTTCCCTGCTGCCCACAGCTCCCAGCAGATCAGTCTCCCGGGAGGGGCCGCGAGCAACAGGCGGCCCTTGTTTCCCTGCAGGTTCAACAATCTGGTTTTCATTGAACGGAGTTTTCAGTGCTTTCCCACCACATTTTTCTTTAATTATGATAAAAGAGAGTAACTTAATCAAGCATAAATCCTGCAGAAATGAGCAGGAGAAAATAAAGGGGTTAACGTGGAGAAGGGGGGAGGCTGGAAACTTCGCCCACGGGTCCCCGGGATTTAGGAGGGAGCCTGCTGCTTGCGGCCGCCAAGCCCAGCAAATAAAAGTGAAGGCTGGTTCCCACCCAGAATCTGGTCCTGAAGAAGAAACAAAGGTCAGGCTGGACCTGATCCACAGAGGCACCTGAAACAAAGACCTCGGTTCATCAAGCCGTTCGACCTGGGCCCCCCTGCCCCACACGGAGGGCTGGCCAGGGGATGGGTGGTGACCCTTGGCAACTCACCTGGGCGATGAAAAGGGCTGGGGACACGCGCACATGTGTGGACACATGTATGCACACATGCAGTCATGCACATGTTCGGACATACATGTGCACATGCCTGCACATGTATACGCGCACCCCACGGAGCAGTGGGGCTCTGGGAGCCAAATGCCTAGAAGCCAAAGCAGCAGCGACCAGGAAGTCCTTAGAAACGCAGTGTCTCAGGCCAACATCAAATACCCTGGGGTCAGGGTGAGCTGGGAAGCCTGTCCTTAGACCAGCCAGGCTGAAGTTTAGGAGCTGCTGCTTCTTACGGTCCATGTCTTATACACACAGAGGCAAATAAAAAGTAAGACCCCGATTGTGTCATTTCATTTAAAGTGACCTTTTGGGCGCTCACTAGAGCTCATAGGAAGTAACAAAAATGAGAAGGTTTCCTTCACAGAGAATACTGGTGCAACAGGCTCATCGAATCTCCAGACAATGACCCTGTTTAATGAGAAAATTGGAGCACAGAAAGGTTAAGTAATTTGCCTCAGATCCCACAGCTAGTGGGGGACAGGCCCAGGAATCAGACTGGGCATGTGGCTCCATGGCATCTCTTCTACGGAGAGGCCAGCCATCACACAGGACTGCAGGCAGAGGTCATCAACCAAGAAGGACAAAGGACAGACACTGGAAAAGCCCAAGGTGCTAGGCGCTCAGGAGTCAGCAGGCCTGGGTCCCACGAGTGTGAGGCCTGGCTGGTCAGCGCTCGGGAAGGCTGGTGGCCTTGTGCAGAG
The DNA here is from genome assembly GCF_048772815.1 of Callospermophilus lateralis. Classification (NCBI taxonomy): domain Eukaryota; kingdom Metazoa; phylum Chordata; class Mammalia; order Rodentia; family Sciuridae; genus Callospermophilus; species Callospermophilus lateralis. The sequence continues at coordinate 77,236,361 of NC_135321.1, forward strand.
TATAACGTGAAGGCCCCAGGCAGGGGCGAGCCTCAGTCCTGCACAGAGTCTAAGGAAGGGCGGCGTATCTCCTGGAGTCGTCCAGACTGAAGTTCCTCAGGTCACCTCTCCCTTGGATACGAAGAGCTCAGGGTCTGAGCCACATCAGGGATGCACACCTCCACCCGGCAAAGCCATCACCAAGAAAATCACACCAAAAAGACCCGGAGTCCCCAGCCCACTCTGAGGGGCAGTAGGGCGCACATGACCCAGAAGGCCAGGACGCGGATCCAGGGGATTCGGAAGCTCCTTCTGGAAACTCGTGTGGGGCAGGGGGCCCTAATGGGAGGTGAGTGCAGACTGAACTGGGATAGTTTGAAGAAGATGCAGGAAGGAATGGAACAAGATAAAGAAGAGCTCAGGTTCCAGGCCCTCTCCACGGAGGACCAGCGGAAAAGTGACCAGCTGAAGAGGAATGTCACCAGCTGAGGAGAGAAGGGTGAGGAGTCAAGGTGACCCCCAAGCGAAGGCTGTGACGGGCCAGGGATGCGACCTCCTTCTCACAGGGCCTTCTGCAGCGCTCAGACACTGCCTGAGAGTGAAAGAAGCCAAAGCCACCAGGGGTCAGCTCCTGCTCTCTGGACGAACGGAAGGACCTTCTCAGGAATAAGGGAGAACTGGCCAGGGAGGGGGGTCAGTCCATCTGTGAACAAGTGGACTGCCACACACAAGACCGACACAGACCAATCAGCTGTGCTTCTACACATCTGCGAAATCAAGAGAGCGACATCAGGGCTGGGGATGTGGCTCAAGCGGTAGCGCGCTTGCCTGGCGTGCGTGCGGCCCGGGTTCCATCCTCAGCACCACGTACCAACAAAGATGTTGTGTCCGCCAAAAGCTAAAATGAATATTAAAAAAAAATCTCTCTCTCTCTCTCTCTCTCTCTCTCTCTTTAGAAAAAAAAAGAAACCAACATCATTGGCATCAAAAAGAATGAACTATAGCTGGGCGTGGTGGCACACTCCCGGCTCAGGAGCCTGAGCCAGGAGGATGGCAGGTTTGAAGCCAGCCTCAGCAATTTAGCAAGACCCCGTCTCAAAACTTTAAAACATGAAAAGAGCTGGGGATGTGGCTCAATGGTCAAGCACCCCGGGTTCACACCTCTGGGTTACTTATAATGTTCGATACAATGTAAAAGCTCTATAAATAGCTGTTTCACTCTGTTGTTTAGGGAAAGATGATAAGAAAAAAAAAAAAAAAGCTCTGTATGTGTCTAGTACAGATGTAACTTCTTTTTTCAAATATTTTCAATGCAAAGTCGGATGAATCCACGGAGGTGAAAACCCATGGGTACAGACAGCGGACTGCCCTTAGCAATAAAGTTAATCCTTCCAAAACTAAAAAACTTACACTCTGAAAACTAGAAAATGCTATTGAAAGAAACTAAGGAGAAAAGAACTAAATAAATGGGAAAAAAAAAAAAAAAAAACGAGACTCTCGGCTGGTGGGTTGGCAGACCTGATGTGCAGAGACGGCAGTGCTCCTGGGTCTCCCGACAGGTGAACCCGAGCGGGTTTTATTCTTTTTGCAGACTGACAGCATTCTCCCAAACTTCATGTGGAAATGCCAGGGACTCACAATAGATAAGTCAATCCTGGAAAGGGCTGGAAGACACAGAACTCGAAACGCTGGAAGAGTGTGGCACAATCTAGAACAGGAATGGAATCGAGGGTCCAGAGTCACCTGAATGCTGACTGACAAGGTGTCAGCGCAGGTCAGAGTGAGGAAAGACCAGCCTTCCCAGCAACAGACAGTCACCTGCCAAAGACCCTTCTCCCAGAGTCCACAGAGATCAACGCGGAGACTACTCCATGGACCGTGCCAAGTCAGAGAAAAGACAAAGTGGGAGGAGATGCTCTGGATGCACACACTCCATGGGGCCTTCCAGGTAGCCTGCGTGGGCGGAGCCCCCCCCATGCAGCGGTATCTGAAGGTGGACCCTGGGGAGGTGAGGAGGTGGAGCGGAAGCACCCTCACAGGAAGAGGGGCCAGGGCTTGCTCGCTCTCCGGCATGTAGAAACACAGACCGCCCTGGGCTGCTGGCACCCGATCCTGAGCTTCCGACCACCAGAGGTGTGACGCACCGATCCCTGTTGTTTTACGCCCCTCGGTCTGCAGCACTTGGTCAAGATGATCAAACTGGCAAATACCGTCTACGGCCAAATCATAGAAAGACAGACCATGGCCTAAATGTGGTCCAAGGATCTAAACGGCCATTTCTCCCATGAAGATCTACAGTGGAAGCTGGCACCTGCAGACTGCTCACCACCATTAGCCACCACGAAATGCAAATCAGAACCAGGGCACCACTTCACAGTTTCTAGGATGTTTTCATCCGCCACATGGTAATAAGCAGTGGAGAGGACGCCAAGGAACTCAAAGACGCCCACCCACTGCTTGCTGCTGGGAATCCAAAAGGCATCACAGGAAACTGTGAGCAACCCTTCAGACTGTTCAACAGGGTTAGCATGTGACCCAGTGATTTCAAGAAAATACTCAAGAAAAGGAAGGACTAGGGCTGTGGCTCAGTGGTAGAGAGCTCGCCTAGCACGTGTGAGGCCCTGGTGAGATCCTCAGCACCGCATGAAAAATAAATAAATAAAAGAAAGGCGTTGTTTCCATCTACGACAAAAAAATATTTTAAAATACACACATAAAGAAATTTAAACAGAAAATATGTGTACATATAAAACTATGGACAGAAATGCTGATAGCCTGGTGATTCCACTACCCGCCAAGTAGGAACAGCTGAAATGCTCACTCGCTGATTAATCAATAGCTACTACGGAATATGATCCAGTCACAAAGAGGAATGAAGTAGTGACACAGGTTGTAACACAGAGGAACCCTAAAACATTGTGCTACTTAAAGAAGCCAGTCACAAAAGATCCCATGTGGCATGACTCCACACAGAGGAAATGTGCAGAATAGGCAGATCCAAAGAGACGGAAAGGACACTAGCAGCAGATTAGGGCCAGGAGAGTGGGGAAAAGGGGTGATGAGTAATGGGTATAGAGTTTGTTTCTGGGGTGATGAAAATGTTCTAAAAATGGATGGCAGTGATGATTGCACAGCTCTGAATAGACTAAAAACCACAGGGTTGTCTGCTTTAAACAGTGAATTGCATGGTATGTCAATTATGTCTCAAAGTGTGAAAATAAGAATGACTAATATGGAGATGCTGAAAATGGGAAAGGAAGGAAGGGAAACTGGTTCGGGCACTATACAAACTAGAAATGAAAGCAAAGAAGCAGAAGCAGAAACAAGGCGGAAAACAAGCTGAGTACAGGAACAGGCATAGCTCAGCAGGTGTGTTAGTCAGCTTTCCATGACTGTGACAAAATACTTGAGAAAATCAGCTTAAAAGGAGGAAAGGTTGGTTTCGGCTCACGGTTTTAGAGGTTCCCGTCGTTTGTCATTTGCCCCTGTGGTGGCATAGAATAGCGTGGCAGGAGTACAGGGTAGAGGGAATCTATTTATGTTATGGTGGCCAGGGAGCAAAAAGAAGAGAGAGAAAGGGTTCCAACATCCCCTTCATGAGCAAACCCCCAATCACCTAACTTCCAACTAGGCCCACCTCAAGCAGTATCAGCACCTGCGACCAAGTCTTTAACACACAGGCCTTTGGGGGCACTCCAGATCCAAACGATAGCAGCAGGTTTAGGGGACAAGGCACCCACCCTTGTCCTCGTGAGCAAAGTCGTTTCCTTTCCTATAGCACACATCTGAGTTCTCTGGGTTTCATTTTACCTGAAAGACCAACCTGTTCTGTTAGATGATCTGAGTTACAAGACACGGCCCGGGGGCAAGGATTCTGGTCTATACCTGGATCTGAGCCAGAACAGGCCTGGATCTTGTCATGTTCAACTCCCTGCCCCCAAGCCCACTGCGACCCCACACCCACCCATCCCCCAGGAAGGTTGGGGACGTGGGCCCTGAACGCCAGGCAGAGACCAAGGAAGAAGAGGGACCCTGTGGATGCACATGGGGAGGTCCAGCCTTGTAAGCAAGCACTCCAGCTTTAATTACGACTTCGACACATTATCATTCTCCTGCCAACCTTTGCAGGGAAACTGCCGCAGATCAAAGAGAACAGAAGGCACTTGGCCTGGTCTGCAAAAATCACAGGAACCAAGACGTCCGCAGTGAGCCAGACACCTTGCCAGAGCAGGCGCCCTCGCTCGGCTTCTCCTTCCAAGCAGAAGTCCCAAGAATCTACTGCTTCCCACGTTCCCTGAGGTCTTGCCAAAGGACTCGCCGCAGATGGGACGTTTTCAGGACGTGCTCAATTTAGACAACTTAACTTAAAAGATAGATAATTTTCACCACAACTGAGCACAGAAAGAAAGGAAGAGGTAAATCATCTCTGGGAAAATCCAAGCGCACCATGTGTTTTATTCATGCTGCTGTTCTAGGACCTGGTATTGTCTTCCTTCTGTCCGCCCCGAAGGGAAAGGGGGAGAACGGGGAGATAAAACTATTTTACGACACTTTAACCCATGGGCTTCTTCCAGTGGGAAGTCAAGGCCACAGGACTGCCTCAGGCATTCAGGCACTCTGCAAAAACGTGCTGGTTCTGCTCGGCCGCGTCAACCCAGTTCTCCCTGATCTACAACGTCTCCAACACACTGACTGAGGCAAAGAGGTTTTCAATACAGCCATGCCACCCCGCGATCAAGAGCCGGAAAGACCCCGTGAGTTCTTTCACAGGACGACAACGGACACACCACACGAAGGTCCTCTCTGGCCTGATGTCCGTCAGTGGGCACTGAGCTCAAGGAATGAAAAGGCTCAGCTGTGGAAACGTGTCTGTGTTTTAGCTGAAAAACTGTGTGATGGTTTGGATAAGTGTCCCCCCAGAGGCCTGTATGTCAAAAGATGGGTCCCCAGTCCTGGCTGCTGTAAGGGGAGCAGTCCCCCCCCACCGCACCCCACAGGCTCCTGTCATCACGTGCTGCCCCACCACAGGCCCAAAAAGCCACCAGGCCCAACAGCCATGGACCGAGGTCTCTCAAACTGTGAGCTCGAATAAACTTTTCCTAACAAGCAAACCAACGGAGGCAACTTACCTTGGAGGAGACAAGCTAAGAACGAGACAAGAATCACCTTATTTTTATAGTAAATGGAGGTGAGGGTGTGGAGAGAAAGGAACCCTCATACACTCTTGATATGAACGTAAATTAATACGGCCATTATGGAAAACAGTATGGAAGGTCTTCAGAAACACTAAAAATGGGTCTACGACATGATCCAGCTATCCCACTTCTGCGTATCCATCCAAAGGAAATGAAGTCGGCACACCAAAGAGCTGCCTGCACACCCGTGCGCTGCGACTAGTCACAACAGCTAAGAGAGGAATCAGCCCAGGCGCCACCAACGGACGAAAGAATAAAGAAAAAGTGGGGTAGATACAGTGGAGTACTGTTCAGCCCCAGCAACAAAGCCCTGCCATTAGCAGCAAAATGGGCGGAACTGGAAGACAGGATGTCAAGTCAAAGGAGCCAGACACAGAAAGACAAGCCTGCATGTTCTCTCCCCCCTGTGGAAGTGAAAAAAAAGTCACTCAGCTTTGAAGAGTATATCAAATATAGGCGCCTATCAAAATAGGCGAATATCTTAATCTAAGCATGAAAAAAATCCCTTTTTGCAGAGTGATCCTTTGTCACTCCTTTAAAAACAATGAACAAGGGCATATAGCATCTCATTTTAAAAATAAGGGCCCATACACATGTTAACTCTAAAGGAGCGATTGCTACAAGGCTGTGGCCCAAGTTGAGCTTTGATATTTGGCTTCAAGAAGGAAGGTGGTGGAACTGTGATGGGCTGGGTCTGGAATGTCTCCCGAGAGCTCGTTTTCGGAGGTGGAAAGACTCTGATCTCACCAGTGGGTTAATGCAGTGGACGGGTCAGTCTGAATGAACGACTGGGAGGTCCTGAAAGGGCAGGTGTGGCATGACTAGAAGAAGAAGGTCGTGGGGTGGGGGTGGCCCGGGGACTCTGTCCTCCTCCCACCACACCCCTGCGCCACGATGTGCTGCCTGACCTCAGGGCCAAGGCAATGGGAGTGGCCTACCATGAACTGCATCCCCTGAACTCAACCGTCAAAGTAAGTCTTTCCTCCTCTATGTTGTTCTTGTCGGGTATTTCAGCCACAGCATCAAAAAGTTAACTCACACAGAGGCCGCGCCCACCCGCTGAGGTGATTTCTGAACAGAGGAACAGCCTGATTAAATTTTCCAGTGATACTCAAAAGGGCCTACCTCAAAAAGTGACATGGAGACGTTTCCTTTCAACTGCTGCACACAGCATGCCCCAAACCCCGCAATACTTAAGAAAGAAAAGGCCACTTCTGCGGCTGGGGTACAGCTCAGTCGTAGGGTGTCTGTCTAGTATTACAAGGTCCTGGGTTCCATCACCAGCACAAAGGAAGGATGGAGGGATGGAGGGAGGGAGGGAGGGAGGGAGGGGTGGAGGGAGGGCGGGTTGGAGGGATGGAGGGATGGAGGGAGGGCGGGATGGAAGGATGGAGGGAGGGAGGGATGGAGGGATGGAGGGAGGGCGGGATGGAAGGATGGAGGGAGGGAGGAAGGGATGGAGGGAGGGAGGGAGGGAGGGATGGAGGGATGGAGGGAGGGAGGGAAGGAGGGAAGGAGGGAGGGAGGGAGGGAGGGATGGAGGGAGGGAGGGAGGGAGGGAGGGATGGAGGGAGGGAGGGAGGAAGGGAGGGAGGGATGGAGGGATGGAGGGAGGGCGGGATGGAAGGATGGAGGGAGGGAGGGATGGAGGGATGGAGGGAGGGCGGGATGGAAGGATGGAGGGAGGGAGGGATGGGGGATGGAGGGAGGGCGGGATGGAAGGATGGAGGGAGGGAGGAAGGGATGGAGGGAGGGAGGGAGGGAGGGATGGAGGGATGGAAGGATGGAGGGATGGAGGGAGGGATGGAGGGATGGAGGGAGGGAGGGAGGGAGGGAGGGAGGGAAGGAGGGAGGGAGGGAGGGAGGGAGGGAGGGAGGAAGGGAGGGAGGGATGGAGGGATGGAGGGAGGGAGGTATGGAGGGATGGAGGGATGGATGGAGGGAGGGAAGGAGGGAAGGAGGGAGGGAGGGAGGGATGGCGGGAGGGAGGGAGGGAGAGATGGAGGGAGGAAGGGATGGAGGGATGGATGGTGGGAGGGAAGGAGGGAGGGAGGGAGGGATGGATGGAAGGAGGGAGGGAGGGCGGGAGGGAGGGATGAAGGGAGGGAAGGAGGGAGGGAGGGAGGGATGGATGGAGGGAGGGAAGGAGGGAGGGAGGGAGGGAGGGATGGAGGGATGGAAGGAGGGAGGGAAGGAGGGATGGATGGAAGGAGGGATGGAGGGAGGGAAGGAGGGAGGGAGGGAGGGATGGATGGAGGGAGGGAAGGAGGGAGGGAGGGAGGGAGGGATGAAGGGATGGAAGGAGGGAGGGAAGGAGGGATGGCGGGAGGGAGAGATGGAGGGAGGAAGGGATGGAGGGATGGATGGTGGGAGGGAAGGAGGGAGGGAGGGAGGGAGGGAAGGAGGGAGGGAGGGAGGGAGGGCGGGATGGCGGGAGGGAGGGAGGGAGAGATGGAGGGAGGGAGGGATGGAGGGATGGATGGTGGGAAGGAAGGAGGGAGGGAGGGAGGGAGGGATGGGTGGAAGGAGGGAGGGAGGGAAGGATGGAGGGATGGAGGGAGGGAGGGAGGGAGGATGGAGGGATGGAGGGAGGGAGAGATGGAGGGATGGAGGGATGGAAGGAGGGAGGGAGGGAGGGATGGCGGGAGGGCGGGATGGCGGGACGGCGGGCCTCCTTCTGGATTGCCTAAGTCAGGACTCCGGCTCGTGTTGCTGAACTGGCACAGGAAGAGGCAGGTGTTCTTCCCTCTACCCAGATCCATATTTGCCAACTGCCTATTTAAAGAGTAGCTTTCCACAACAGAATGATCATCCTACACCATACAGAAGGGAGCCACTAGATACCTGGGGCTACTAACACTGAAATCAACATTAAAGAATATTTCGTTTAACCTTCCTTAAAAGATGAGTCTTGGTCCATTTTTGTGCTGCTATAACAAAATACCTAAGATTGTGGGATTTATTTAAAAAAAAAAAAAAACAGAAATTTATTTCCTACCATTTTAGAAGCCGGGAAGTCAAAGGTCCCAGGGCCTCTGTCGGACAAGGGCCTTCTTGCTGCATCATCCCATGGTGGAAGGTGAAAGGGCAAGAGGGAGGAGGAAGAGAAGGAAGGGAGGAAAGGGGACTGAACTCATCTTTCCATTAGGAACCTGGTCATGAGTACAAAGCCCTCATGAGCTGGTCCCATCTTAAAATGCCCCACCTCTTAACTCTGCCACATTGAGGAGTAAGGTTCTAATACGTGAAATTTGGTGGACACATTCAGACTTCAGCAAAAGGCCACTCAGTCCCCCTAGTCAATTTTCAAGTGCTCAACAGCCTCACAAACCTAACACCCACCATACTGAGATACCAACCATTCCCATCATCCCGAAAAGTTCTATGGGATAGAACTGATAAAGGAATCATAAACTACTATATACAGAGGATTTTGCTTGAGGTTAAAAAAAAATGGATAGGATCTTAAAGCACCTTGAAATCTGCAAATCCTCCTCAAAATGGTGTTGCTGATGTTGCATTTTTAAAGCCAAAGAGGAAATAAAATCTGCAAATAATCTATTCTGATCAAAATCCTCGGACGGCTCTGGCTCTGGATAAGATGCAGTAGGCACGCTCTACCCGTCTCTCCACCTAATGAAGCTAGAAAATCTGAAAAGAAAATGAAGACGCAGCATCAGAGACTCCTCAGCACCCCCAGGCTGAACTAACCCAAATCTCACAGAAGGGCGAGCTTGCCAGAAGCCTTCCAGCTCTGCCTGTGGGGTGGAAAGGAGCCTAGGGAGCACCCTGTGACTGTCTGACTCCTGCCGTGGAGATGGAGGAGGCAGCTGGCGGCCGCAGGAGCTTGCTGCTCTGAGGGGAAGAACCCACCTCTGCAACCGCTGGAGTGGAGGCCAAGAGGTGCCCAGGTGCACTGCTTCCCCCCTTTCTCTCCATCTCCCTCTCTCTCCTCCAACCGCTGGTCCCAGGCAGGGGCAAAGTCAAGGTGAACAGAGTAACTGAAACTCGAGATTTTCTGGCTGGAGGACTGAAAAAAGAGCCCCAAGGACCTTAAAGTACCAGGGAGATGATAAGGGAGAAACTCCAAACAGCGATCCCTGACAGTTGTTTACAAACTCCTGAGACCACCCCGCAAGCTATGCATGTGCAGCACAGCCTTTAAACAGATGTCGAGACTAGATCTGCAAAACAGAGCGCCACCCAGGTCCCAGACTGGCACAGAATGGGACAGATGGGGGACAGCCCCAAAGAGCACTACAAAGGCTTTGAAAGCAGAAGTGACATTGGAAACACAAACACAGACAGTTCTTTGGGACTTGCAGCCTGAACCCAAACCATCAATCACCTCTTCGAACAATATCCATGTTAAACAACACCCAGAGTCTCATGACCAAAATATAATATTTAAAATCTCCATGACACCATTCAAACAAACTCAACCTACAAAGATCTATGAAAATCTCAAACAATCCATAGACATCAACAGCAAGATGTTACAGATGTTGAAATTATTCGACAAAGACTTCAACAGAACTATTTTATGGTTCACAAGTAAGAAGGGGCACTTTGGAAACAGAAAGATGGAATGTCTTGGCAAAGACATAGAAGCTATTAAAAAAAAAAAACAGAAATCTGAGAATGAAAAAAAAAAATCTAATACCTGGAAGAAAAGCCTCCATGGGTGGCTTCATACCAAGAACAGTATCAAGATGACAGAAGTGTCAACAGAAATGACAAAAGCTGGGGGGGGGGGGGGGTATTGATTTAAAAAGTGAAGAGACCACCAGACATCTGTGGGACTAAGTGAAATGGTCTGACGTGTGTATTATCCAAAGTCCCAAAAGGAGAGAAAGAAAGAAAGTGAAACCACGTGGCCAAGAACTTCCAAATTGGGACATCATATACAGAGCCACAAAATACACTCGGGGAACTCCAAAAAAGATCAACTCAAAGAAATCTACACCCAAACACTAAATAAATCAAACTGAAAACTAAAGACATCAGAAAAAGCTTTAGTAATCAGAGAAAAACAACACATGATTAGTAGAGAAAAAAAAAAAAACTATGCGAATGACTACAGATTTCTCACCCCAAACAATGGAGGCCAGAAGGATGTGGAACAGAATATTCCAAAGAAACAGACCATGAAGCCATGTCCACGGCTGTGGGAATGCATTCTGGAATAGTGTGGCAGTTTTTCTGAGTTAAACACATATCACCCAGCAATCCCATCTCTAGGTAATTCAGAGAAATGAACACTCATCGAGTTCTCTCAGAAACCGATACATGTATATGAAAGTGCTCTATTTATAACTGCTAAAGTCTAGCCATAACCCAAATACTCTTCAACAGGTGTGTGGACAAACTGGCACAACCTTACAATGAAATGCTGAGCAGCAATAACAAGAAATGAACTACTGATACCTGTAACAACTCAGGCACATGACAAAATAATCATACTGCATGGGGGGAAACTAACAAAAAGACCCCTAGCCCGGAAAAGGAAATACTGCATGATTCCTCTATCTAACGCTGCCAAATAGACAAACTCTACAAGTGAAGTGGCCCCCAAAGACCCTTGCCACGATTAAGCTTCTCTCCTAGTCAACAGGATCTTTACAAAGTATGTCACTGGATTTCTGCAGAGAGCTCAGTGTGGTTTAGAGCTTCCTCTTTCTTATAAACGCCAGCTTTGTGTACAAAGGGGGCGGTCGACTCAAGCTTGTTGCTGTACAAAAGATATTCTGTTTTCTTGGTAAAAATCTGTAAAACTCCTCTCTAGTCTAAAAATATGGGACAACGAGTAACTGTTATGTACCTACCCACTGTCATGTAACCACCGCGCTGAGTATAAATCTAAAAGAATTTCCAGAACTGGGGTCCAGAGATTTTTAGGCATTAGACCCTCTGGACTACTGCAGTTTAAATAAACTTGATTCCTGAAAATTCCTTGGGTGTTCAGCCTCATCTGTCCTACATCACAAGGACAGAAGACAGACCACTGGTTGCTAATGCTCCTGGCTGGGGGTAAATGTGCTTACGGGGGGGGGGGGGGGGGGGGGGATATCAGGAGGCAATTTTGTGGGACAATGTAACCATTCTGTATCCTAATTTGGTGGTACTTACATAAATCCATTACATTTGTGTTTAAAAAATCACAGAAGCGTATATTGAAAAGGCATTTTACTATGCATTAATTTCAAAACTAAAAACGTTTAAATCTTTCCTAGGAATTTTTTTAAGAAGAAAAAGAACATCTGTAATGCCAGAGACTTGCGAGGCTGAGGCAGGAGGATCGCAAGTTCAAAGCCAGCCTTAGAAACTTAATGAGGCCCTGAGCAACTTAGAGAGACCCTGTCTCAAAATAAAAAATAAAAATGAGTTGGGGATGTGATTCAGTGGTTAACGCACCCTGGTAGTGGGTGGGGAGGAAGGAGAAGAGGAGGAGGAGGAGAACACAGACTATGATGATAAAACATGCATTTTAAAAAGTCACCTACATCTAGTATCCAATTAGGCAACTTTTGGCATAGGAAGATTAAACATACAGCACTCTAATAGGACATATGGTCGACGTATTATCTCTGGCTCCTTTTATACCGCCAAGCAGAGCAGAATGATGGCCACAGAGACAGCATTGTGTCCCCCAGGCCCAAGCTATCTACTCTCCAGTCCTTTATGGAATAGGTCTGCCAACCCCTGATCTAAGTCATTACTTGAATAATTTAGTCATTAAATATGGAAACGCTGTGTTTTTCTTGATTGATCCCAACTGCCCGAACATTGGAACACTGTAATCTGCCTCAAGCCCCCGTTTTAAAACCCAGGAAATGTGCTCAGCCCACAGCCAGAAGGGGTAAGGTGCGCAGGCTGCCAGAGGTCAGAGTCAGCTGTCTAAGGACTAGAATGACCAGACCTGGTCTCCATCGCCACTTTCCCTGGGGCCCCCCAAAAGCCTGGGCTTCAACACACAGCCAATTTAACAAGGAAAAGGCCTGTCCCTTCACGTTCCCGTGTCCTCGTGGCTCTGCCTCACTGTTGGGCTCCCAGCTCCTGAGCACCCACATCCCACATCACGTTCAGGAAACACTGATATCGTTTTGTGATGTTGAAATCATTCAAGAGCAAGAGCAACCTTTAATATTAAATGAAATATTAAACGTTGAAAGTGTAAATGGGAAAAAAAGAACTCTCCTATTTCCACGAATCTGGACTGCATTATTCACAGTCTGCAGCCAGCCCCAAGCCAAGCAATGGCACTGGCGGGAAAGGGAAACCCTGATCTGGGTGTAGAATATTCCTAAACACCTGGGGGAATATTTATTCTAGTGACAGTCGTGGGGTCAAGAAAGCTCCCGACAGAATCATCCTTTACCTCCTGGAATGCTATTAACAGAGCTCACGTGAAGTCCAAACGCAACTGCAAAGAGCCATTCACACCAACACTCAACATGATTCTTGGGCAGAACCTTCTGGAAAGAGGCACAAACATCCAGGTGTGAGGACTCTCCTGACAAAAGAAGTTCTGGATCATTTTTACAAGGCTCCAAGCTAATTGTCCACCATCTTCCCTGGGCTGAGAAAGGAAAGCTCGGCCAGAGGGCTCTTCCCTCCCCCCCCCACCGCCAGTCTCCCTCCCACTGTTTACACACTGATCTCCCCCCATGTGCACAGCAGCTGTCTGGTCTACATGTCATTCTCTGTGGGTCTCTTTCTCCATTGTCTGTCTTGTTCTCCTTCTAATTACCTTCCTTATCTTGCCACTTATTGGCCACAAGGCATTACGAAGGGTGAATGAATGCATGAATCAGACTGAAATCAGAAGACCACACGTTCATGCGCTATAATAATACAGACATATGTGTGGTGCCTACTTCAACAGGAATCTATATTGGATTTGATTTTTAAATCTCATGACAGGCTGTGTTTTCCAGAGGTGGCTGTGACACTTGCATCTCACGGGCCCTTCTACAAAGCGTCCCTGGTATTTCCCCAATCAAGAGCTGAGGTCTAGTTTCTCACTTGTTAAATCAGAGTGGGGCCTATAATTGCTGTCACCCACAGAAGACAAAGAGAGTGGCCCTGTACCTGTCCTAAATGAAGCCTGTAACTGTCCAGTCTCACTTTCTGCCTTAAAATACTTACTTCTCAGAGACTTCCAGCCACCACGCTGCCAGAGGTCACCCACAGGCCCTTGGGTAGAAGGAGCCCACCATCACCACCCCAGCCAACCATGGGCATCAACCAAGCGTGTCAGCAAGCCACCCTGGACATCTAGTCCAGTTGGGTTTCCAGATGCCTTTGGCCCCAGCTGGCACCTGAGCTCCGTCACAAGGGAGCCCAAGCAAGAAGCCCATCAGCCCAGAACTGGGCGCATAAAACTCTTAGCATTTTTAAAACGTCTCTAGGTTACAGAGCAGTTTTTTTCTTGCAACGCAAGAGGTGGTAAAAGCAGATCTGCAGAGGGATTTCATTTTCTCCTATTGTTTTTCCCTTCTTTGACTTTATGACAAAGAGCAGAAAAGAGATGCCTCCCCTAAACTGATTCTATGGCCCGCGGGCAGTTCTCCGGCTGTGGAATCTCACATAAAAGCGTGTGGAGTTTTGTTGGCTTAGCACTATCCCACGTGGAATCCCCCTTGAATGATGAATATGACGAATAACTATCACCTAGGGACGCTGCAACTCTTTCTGACAGATGCCAGTGAGGCCAAGATTTCCCGTACGTCCAGCAGCTATTTCTTCCTGTATATATAGGTGACTTTGAAGGGGCATGGGATTTCTGGAACGCCTGGCCTTGGTCAGAATCAGTTCTGTGTTCATCAGCACACGTGGCTTTGATGTCACTAGGAAGTCAACTCTTCTGTCCCCTCACTCTTCCCCAGCTCCTCCTTTGGGGCCAGAATGTTTAAAGGTCAACATATTAAACCTTCCTTATATTCCAAGGAGCTGATAAGGCAACACTGTCCACTGTCAAAACACAGGCTGTTCATTTTATTATGTAACCTCAGCAGCCAGGTGAGAAACAGAGAAATATGAAAAACGAGACCTCCCTGTAGCAGGTCTGCTACATAAATAAGGAGGGTGAGGGTCACCGTAGACACCTGCTGGGGACCTGGACACGGCTCCTTTGCACAATGAGAAAAAAAACAAGGTCCCTAGGTTGGCTTTGCACAAGACTAAAAGAAGTACTAGTAGGCCAGTTGTTCCCTTGACCACGGCGTGACACACTTTTGACTTCGCACAGTGTCCCTGAAATTCCTAAGGATTCACGGAGACTGGACTGTGTCAGACCACCATCGTTGTTGACATCACACATCCTCCATGTCCAACCCTGTGGGCTGGTGCTCACCAATATCTTCTGGCCCCATCCATCTGTCTTCTGGCGCCACGTGTCTGCCTGCAGGAGGGCATAACGGCTGGGTTTTCCCTCCTCCATCATTTTGTGTATAGACAGAACTGCACACCGACTCCCTGTGTCTGGCCCATGTCTCCCTTCGTCAACCACAGGAAGCTGTCTCTGGCAAGAGGATTCAGAGGACACCAGCAGGAGCACCAGGGTGCTCAGGGCCCTCTGGGTTGCAATCGCAGGGACGCATGAAGCCCATCTGACGCGGACGCACACCCCCCTCCGTGGTAAGGCACTGGGCCAGGCGGCTGAGCTGACAGCTCGGGGATTTACCCAGCAGCGAGCAGCTGAATCCAGGGTCCAAAGACTCGTTCCACATCCAGATTCTTCCATAAAGAGAGACCTTTGGGGGAGCTTTCTTCCTCCACTGAGAATTCACGCAGTCAATCACCTTTGACAGATTAGCTTTCACTGTTCCTCAGAGATAAATCTGAAACTGAGAGTGTCTAAAAGAGGACATGAAAGGCTTCCCTGCCTGGCGGCCCTGTCAGAGGTGGGAGAGTCGGGCCTCTGACTTGACCAAGACTCACGGTCTATAATTTGGTCTCGGCTGGTAGGAAATCAAGTCAGGGCATGAGAGAATGATAACAGATACTTGAAAGGGGGATGAGAAAGCCTCTTGCCCAAGAAAGGCCCCAAAGAACCATTTCGCTTGGACTCATCTTCACAGGAAGAGAGAAAACCCTTTTAATTACATGGATGGTGTAGAAACAGATCTGCTTCAGAAAAGGAATGTTCCAGCAAAAAGACTTATCCAGTGTCAGCTTTCTATCACTGTGACAAAACGCCTGAGACATGTCAACTTATAAGAGAAAAGGTCTATTTTGGTTCAGAGATTTAGAGATTTTAATTCATGGTTGCTGGGCCCCATTGCTTTGAGCCTGTACGTAATGGCAGGAGCACACAGGAGACCAAGCTGCTCACCTCATGGCAGTCAGAAAGCAAAGAGGGAGGCAGGAAGAGGCGCAGGTCCCAATATCCCCTCCAAGGGCACAGCCCTGATGACCTGACTTCTTTCCACTTAGGGTCCACCTCCCAGGACTGCCACAGTCTGGCAACCAGGCCTTTAACACAAGTTCTCTGGGGGAACATTCCAGATCCAAACCACAACAGCCAGCTTCTCTATTCAACCAACTCCTTGGTCAGAAGCTCCTCGTATCTTGGAAAATACACCACGCATCCCATGCTCAGTTCTGCCCCGTGAAACAAATGCCCCCAATTCCCAAGGCTCAACCACATCTGTTCCCAACCATTTAAGGCATTCACACTTACGACAGTAATTGAATTATATCATTAAATATCATGCAAATGCCGCTGGCACTCCAGCTCCAAGGGATCTCCGTATCTGCTGGCTGAACCCATCACAGATAGAAAATAGCTGGACAAAAAATGTGCACTGCACTAAACATTTTTCTTGTCGTTGTTCCCTAAACCATTCAGCTGACAGACGTTGACAGGGCACTCTCACTCTATTAGAGATAAGTTGCCATCTAGAGGGAGATGAGCCTAGGTTATAGAGCCGCACTTCACCTTTCTAAGGACACTGGATCATTGGAGAATTCTAGCGTGTTCGGGAGCTCCAGGAGCCCCTGCGAGAGCCGTGGGTAAGATTATGGGAAAACATGAACATGAAGAAAGGTATCATCGAGGAACACTACGTCAGCTTTGAAAAGATGCAGGACAATGAGAAGAAAAACGGCTAGCATGATGTATGGAAGGTCATAAAGAACCAGGAAAGTAATGGAACATCTGACATCAACCTGCTTCACGGGTTTCTTCCAGTTTTCCTTTCACTTCTAAAGACACCTAAACCCAAAACCCTGGCTATTGCTTATGTAGAAATGCTAGCTAAGAGCTCTCGTCAGCTGACTGCCTCTAAGTCGGCCTGCATCAAAAGACTGGCGAATTCACAGGCATTTATATGATTTAAGTTGAGCAAAATGTTTAATATCCAATGCATCTTTAATTGCATGTCCCCAGCTTTAAAAGACATTTTAATTACCTTAATTAAGCAAAGAGTGAGCAGATTTCTATCCTAAGTTCAATATTCAATGCTGTGAGTGAAATGCCTAAAAATAGTCAAGTGCTTTCATATTTTTGTTGATAAATTTTTTAACAGACAAGGATTTGACTAAATCCAAAGTAACAAATTTTTGGTAACGGTGAATATATATACAGAAATGCCAGGATTCTCCTGAATCCAGGGACACAGTTGAAGAAATGTACAGGCTTTTTAAAACACTTCCAATTGTCCCAAGAAGTCATTGTTTAATTTTCTTATTTTAAAAACTAACAGAAAAATAGGAAAAGGCTTATTGCAGTACTTCTCAGATGACGATATCCACCAGTGAAAAATGCTAGGTTGGCCACATGCTTTCTTCTTTTGTTATTTCTAAAAGAACCACAAAATGATAGGAATGAAAAAGAAATAAGGTATAAACCCATAACCACATAAAAAGTGAGAAAGTTCCACAGGTTTACTGAATAAAGCAAGTCCACAGACACATGGCCAAGAGCAGAATCCAGGGCCTGGAGGATCCGCGGGGTGCAAGCCCAGGACAAAACACAGCAGGGTTCCCAGTGGTTGGCACAGCTGAGAAAAGACTCAGAGATACCAGACTCATGAGATAGCGGGGTGGAGGGGAGCCAACCAAAACCCCGTGGGGTTCTTCCTCTTTCTACAGACTGACGGACAGAAATCCAAACAGCCAACTCCTACGCCAAGGAAGCTCAGGACAGACCTGGCACCAGACGCTTCTTTTCCCTCCAGTCATCCCCAGCAAGAAAAAAAAAAAAAAAAGAAAGTGAGACAGTTACTGTAAAGTGGAGTTAAAGTGGTCACTCAGGAGCACACCTGGGTGTTAAAAACTGTCACTATTTACATATTAATTATACAAATTATGGTTTCTGGGTTTTTTCCCCCATACATGCAAACATCATGCTTGGATCCTGTCTATACTCCCCCCCACCCTCCCACTCCCTCCCTCCTCTCCCATTACCTCCCACCCCCCACCCTGCTCCACTCCACCCCACCCCACCCCCATCGTCCTTCCCCTTCACCAACAGTCCCACTTTAGCTGTTTTACAATCTTCCATGGATGAGAAAGGACACAGAGCATTTGCCTTTCTGTGTCTGGCTGATCTCACTTAGCACAGTATCTTCCAGTCCCATCCATTTACCTGCAAATGACAGGATTTCATTCTTCTTTATGGCTGAATAATACTCCATTATGTATATACACCATTTATATATAATACTCCATTGTGTATATACACCAGATTTTCTTTATCCATTCATCTGTTGATGACACTTAGGTTGGGTCCATATCTTGGCTATTGTGAATAGTGCCAGAATAAACATAGGCTTGCAGGGATCTCTTTTGCATGCTAACTTCATTTCCTTCAGGTAAATACCCAGGATTGGTGCAGCTGGATCATACAGTGTTCTGTTTTTAACTTTCTGAAGAACATCCACACTGTTTTCCATCGTAACGGTAATAATTGACATTCCCACCAGCAATGTATGCTACAGGCTCCCTTTCCTCTATGTCATCACCAAATAAAAATCAGTTATTTTTCCATTGATATTGTTTTTGTTTTGTTTTTTTGCTTGGCTTTGCCGTGTTTATAACAGCCATTCTGACTGGGGTGAGATGGAATCTCAATGTAGTTCTGACTTGCATCTCCCACGCATGGACTTGTACTTCCTAGTACCCAGGGTCCCCAGTAAAATCGCAAGCTCTTGGTAACAAGCCTGAAGTAAAGGCCACCATCCACACATGCACGAAGGGAGCACGCCGCTGCTTCGACTGAGGACCGACCCAGCCTCACCAGAAGGCTCCGAGGGGCCTGGCCTGGGGCTCCTGCCCCTGTCTGAGGTCAGGAGTCCAACCCAGGGTGGCACAGAGCAGAGACCCACAGCACCTCCCCAGGACAGAGAGAAGTTCTATGACCAGAAAAGGAGAGGGTCAGACACCATGGCATCTTTTTTCTGTTCGGTCCTAAGAGTCAACACTCGTTCAGCCTCTGATGCTTCTGAAGAGCCATCAAAATGTCATCATGAAGTCACTGTGTAGCTGGGATTCATTGCGGAGGCGTGGCTCGCTTTATTGAGCCCCACCCCCACTGCATTTTGCAGAAACTGCATCTTTTACAAACTGCAGGTTTGTGGCAACCCTGTGTCTCTATGAGCACCATTTTCCCAAGAACGTGCTCACCTGCGCGTCTGTCATCCTTTGGACGTTTTCACGATATTTCAGACTTTTTCTTAACCATGTGTTTCTGTGATGGTGACCTGCGATCAGGGTTCTTTGATGTGACTCTTCTAAGTGGGCCCACAGAAGATGGTGAACTTCATCAAGAAATGTTCACATGTGTGTTCTGACTGCCCCACCGACCAGTCATTTCCTCACCTCGCGCCCTAGTCTCGGGCCTCCTTCTTCCCTGACACAAGGACATTGCGATCAGGCCAATGATGGTCTTACGACGGCCTCTAAGAGTCCAAGGAAAAGGAGGAGCCCAGCTCTCATGCAATGGAAAGCGGGTCACGATCGAGCTCAGTGAGGAGCATGTGGAAAGCCAGATTGGGCCTCTTGTGCCAGACAGCTGGGCTGTGAATGCAGAGGACAAGTTCTAGAAGGGAAAGAAAAGGGCTACTCCAAGGAACACAGAAGTCAATGACCAGAGAGTAAAACCATCTCGTTACAATATGGAGAAAGTTCTAGTGGCCTGGATAGAAGATCAAGCCAGCTACAACATTCCCTTAGAGCAAATCCTTATCCAGAGCAGGGCCCCAACCCTCTTCAACCCACTGAAGGCCGAGAGGGGTAAGGAAGCTGCAGAAGAAAAGTCTGCAACTAGCGCAGGTTGGTTCATAAGGTTTCCACAGCATGAAGCCCCAAGCGCTGGTGGAGAAGCTGCAGAAGTTACCCAGAAGACCCAGCTCCGACCCCTCAGGAAGGCGGCCACACTGCCAGCAGGTCTCCAACACAGATGAGGCACCCTTCTCCTGGAAGAAGCGGCCGTCCAGGATTTTCACAGAAGAGTTACTTCCGCAGGTCAAAGCTTCCAAGGACAGTGTCTCCTGTTGGGTGCCAATGCCCACGCTGGTGACTTACGTTGAATCCAATGCTCGCTTGCGGCTCCAAAATCCCAGGGCCCTCCAGAATTATCCTAAGCCTGCTGCCTGTCTCTGGAAATGGAACAGCAGAGCCTGCTGACAGCAGTCCGTGTTCAGCATCATTCACTGGATGGTATGGCCCCACGGTCGAGAGCTGCTCAGAAAGAGGGATTCTTGTCAAAATATCACCACTCCCTGACGATGCACTGGTCACCCCAGAGCTCGGATGGAGGTGTACAACAGAATGATTGCTGTTTTCAAGCCTGCTAGCCAAATAGGCATTCAGAAGCCCACGATAAACTAGGATCTTGACTTCCAGGTCGTCTTACCCAAGGCAGAGCTTTCTTAGGCCGTCAATGCACAGACGGGGATCCCTCTGATGGATCTGGGCGAAGTGAACTGAAAACCTCTGTCAAGGGTTCATGGATCCCTCCAGGTGCCGCTGAGACACCTGAGACTCACGGAACGGGATCAGAAGACCAGCAGTTTGGGAAGAGGCTCGTTCCAACCTTCGTGAAGACGTGGAGGGCTCCAAACGTCAGGGTGGAAGTAACTGAGATGCACTCAAATGAGAAGTGGAGCCCAAAGAAAGGGCCCGAAGGGCTGCCATCTCCTGCTGAAGCTCCAGCCGACCGGGAGCTGCCTCTTGAGCATGAGCCAAGAAAACAGTGGAGACCCTCGTGGGAAGAAGAGGTGCCCATGGAGGGAACGACCACCAGGGACCTGGACACTGAGTGGACCTAGATGAGGAGGCACAAGGAGGGAACGAGATCCTCCCGTGGGTGAAACCTACCATCGACAGCCTCACCATTTCATTGCCGTGGTCCGAAGCCAAACCTGCGGCATTTGCAGAGGATGCCCGCATGCCAGCTGGTCTGTGCGGCTGTTCACAGACTCAGGACATTCGCCCAGGTTTAGATTCAGGCTGACACAGCAGGGGACGAAGTCACTGGGTGACAATAACTGCCTGGCCGGGGCGAGAGGTCGGCAGGCTCGTGATCAGGTCGCACTGGCAAGCTGTTCCAGGACTCCTGGGAGAGAGGTCAGCCATGACTGCAGGTATTATTATCCCCAAAGATGATCAACTATCTTCTCATCACAAGAAGGAAGGCTTACAAAGACAGGCTGTAAGGACGAGGACCCCATAATTCGTTTGAACCTCTCGGTTTAACAGGACTACCACTGTCTAGAACGGCACAGTCCCCGACCAACTCTAGTTTTCTCTAACAAATGGGGTCTTTATCAAGCCTGAGTGGTCCTTTTAGCGGTAGGGGGAACACCAGAGTAGCACTTTCATGGTAGACAGTCACAAAATTCATCTCTCCTACAGACCTCTGTGGGCAGAGGGAGGAGGAGGAGGAGAGTGAACGGATTCTGCCTTCTCCTTCCCAAGCTCCTGGGTTCCCCGACCCCCACAGCTCTGGGGCCTTGCTCCTTACTGACCTGGTAAAGATGGCCCACCCCCAGGGTCTGCTCCTGAGGTCAGACCCCTTCTGCAAAGCCTCAGCCTCACCTGGCAGGCGTCTTCTCGTGTGGGCCCCGGTTCACGTAATCGCACCTCATTGCATCCCCCAAACCAAACGGACAGTAACGGGTTGGCCTCCGTCTGTACGACCTGAATTCCCTGAGGACAGTGTCTGAGTTTGTCACCGTCACCAGAAGCGCCCCACTACCCATTCAGCACTCTGCTGGGCTCCAATGTGCCACTCCACGCCTGAGCCAAATGGTGGCGATCATCCGTTAAGAAGCACACGCACTGGGAAGGGCCTTCAGTCCCCACAAACCAAACTTAAAAGCCAAGCACGCTTACAGAATGCTCCAGCCGAGAACTCATCACGAGAAAACTCATTAAAAAAAAAAAAAAAAAAAAACCACAAATCCAGGAGAAAGCTACCCTGAAGCCATGGAAACTGGTCTCACAGGACTAGGAGCTCTGCTGGTGACATCACCAACAAATGGGAAAGGAGACAAGCATCCAGCCCGCTGGGCCAGGCCTCCACACAGGGACCGAGCCCGGAGGCGTGGGGTAGCTTCCCATCCCTGTAGCAAAACACCTGAGACCATCAACTCAAGAGTTCTGGAGGGTTCAGTCCACGGCCAGCCAACTCCACTGCTTTTAGGCCTGTAGGGAGGCAGAACATCATGGGGAGCGTGTTGAGCTATGGAGCCATCAACGGATTAATCCCTTCATGAGGTCAGAGAGCGCGTGACCCGGCCACGAACACGGCTGCCTTGGGGGACGACCTTTCAACACATGAACTTTTGGGGAACATCTAAGATCCAAGTCGTAACAGGAAGTGACGTCTTCAAAACTTCAAGGACAAAAGTAAAAACAGTGAGGAAATACTGACCTCTTTTCTATTCTCCTTTTTCAAAGCTGTTGTGCTTATATTCTGAAGAGGGGACACACACACACACACACACACACAACAAAATTCAAAAGCCTCTGAAGAGCGTCCTTCTTTAACCTTTTTCCCTGGCCCCTGGCCACCCATGCCCTCTCCCCGACAGAGGCAATGACTTTAATCCACAGATTCTCGACCGCTGTCTGTGCTACATGGTCACACAGGGGTCAGACAGTTTATGCAGGGGTCTGGGCAGGGGTGAGCACCCGCTCCATCCCTCCCTTACCTCAAGTCACGCAACGTCACGCAACGTCACTCACACAACAGAGCAGACCCTAGGAAACAATCGGCCAGGACCCAGCAAGCTCAGTGACAATCTCCCTGTGTACGGACACAGTCCTCGGAAATCAAGATTGAATTTAGAGGGAATCCATCATGACAGGCCCCCAACTCTTCTTAAAATCGAAGCCTCTGACCTCTGTTTGCACTCATTCTTTGAAAAGTCAGAGGTGAATACTGAGACTGCACCACAGAAGTGTGCGAGGCAGAATGCTGGGATGACTCTTATGTGCTCTGACTTGTGTTCCTCAGGATCCATGTTCAGACGTCCTACTTCTAGTACCTCCGAATGGACTGGATCTGGAGAAAAGACCTTGGCAGACGTTCATTAAAACCAACTCACTGAGTGGACCCCGATCAGTAAGACTACTTTATCATTAAGAGAGATTAGGACACACCACGGGACGATCATGTGAGGACACAAGAAGACGGTATCCATAAGGCAAGGAGAGAGGCCTGAGGAGAAGCCAGCCTTGCTGACACCAGAATCTCTCTGACTTCTGGCTTCTAGAACTATGAGAATAAATGTCTGTTTCTTAAGTCACCCAGTCTCTGTCGTCTTGTTATAGCAGCTCTAACAAACACGTACAATACCAAATGTATCATGAATGTCTGTAGGTACATTAGCAATAAGTGTGGCTAAACAGGTCATGGTAGGTCATATTCGACTGGATCACACAGGAGTCCTGAGTCCATACAGGGAGTCGGATAAGCAATGGACTGGTTCAAAGTACCCTCTCACCAAATAGCAAATACTGATTGATTTCAAAGGGAAAGCCTAACAGAGTCACCTCAACCTGAATCTCATCAGTCAGGGAACACACCGACCCCCTGCGTTCCATTCAACAGGATGCAACGAAGATGTTTAGATGACAGGACCAAAGTCCTGCCAAGTCCGCAAACCCGGATCAAACCACACCGTGGGACTTTCTAAAACAACAGGGCTCTACCCATGGAGGTCGACCGCAAACTGCAGAATTCTCCCGACTGGAGGAGCATCAAGAAACACAAACAGAGCGGCTACTCCCAGAGTGAGTCCTTTTGCCCAAAGGACTTTACAGTTCCAACTGGACTGAATGTGGCCTGGCGGACGGCGTGTATCAGAGACGACTTTCTGCTGATCCTGCATCAGTATCAGGATCACTTCTAAGAATGTTTAGAGGAAAGACATCCTGAAGTACTTAGGGGGTGTGATGGTGCATCTTGTCAAGTCAATTGCTTTCAGATGAAGGAACAAATTCCTACGTACTGTACTTGCAACTTCCCGGTAAGTTGTGAACTCCATAAATATCATTAGAGAAAAATCCAAATACCTAAAAACAGCAGAATGTTGGATCTGTCACAAGATACGACTCGACAGAATGCGGCCTGAGAGGGACGCACAGACTGAAAGCGTGTTGGTAAGGCCGCTGAATCGTCTCCAGCTTGTTGGTGACTCCTGAGACGGAGTGAATGCCGAGTAAATCCTAGTGGTGCTGTATTGTCTAGGGGACAAGGGGTAAGGGAAAAGCCTGCACAAGGTCAGTACTCAAGCCATTTTTTAGTTTTTCCTGAATCCTTTCCATCTGGCTGGCGGGCCCCCGCCGTGGGTACGGAGCCAACAGGTGCTCCTTCTCTGAGTGGTGGATTCTCTCCTGTGGTCACGAGTCATTTCTTCTTTGTATTGCTTTTCTTCTATCTATAGGGCGACATGGATTAATTTCATAATTAGATGAAAAAACATCAAGGGGGAGGAGCACGCCCCTCCCGAGAGCTGTCAAGCTTCAGTGAAGGTCATTAGCAAAGGACAGAAGCGAGAGACCCCAGGACCATCACAGAGGTCACAGGACAAGGAGGCACCGGGGAGAGGGAGGACAAGAGGGGAGCAGGAGGAAGGTGCGAAGAGGTTCCTATTTTGAAGAGGAAGAACCCCATGCAGGAGAGGGGCAGTGACCACGCCCACACTGGTCAGTGCGCGTCCTACACCAAAGGGTGGACAGGGCTGCACACAGGAGCTGCCTCTCCAAGAAGCCAACTCCGCCAGCATTCGGAAAGCTCTGGCCCTCTCAGCCCCCAATGAGAACCCAGAACTGACTCCCCAGGGCCAGGCCACCACGTGCCCCACAGAGTGGTGAGGTGGTCTCCCACCCACTAGGCACAGGCGAAGGAAACCAGGGAAGCAGCGCCCGCCATACAAGAACACTCAGCATAGAGCCAGGCAATGCACCTTTCAGGGGCTGCTGTGTCCGGAATTGTGTCCCTTTAAAATTCATATGAGGAAGTCCTGACCCCCACACCTCAGAGTGCGACTGTACCCAGACACAGTGCTTTTAAGGGAAGAACCGAGGGAGACCAAGGTCACCAGGCTGGAGTCCTTCTAAGAGGAGATGAGGACACAGATGTGCCCAGAGCGTCCACCGTGTGACCACACAGGGAGAAGACGGCAGCTGCAGGCCACAGAGACGGGTCTCAGAAGCAACAACCTGTGGGCACCTGGATCTCAGCCTCCCAGCCTCCAAGACGGTAAGAGAGGAAACTCCTCACGCCTGTAATGCAGCGGCTTGGGGGTCTGAGGCAGGAGGATGGCAAGTCCAAAGCCAGCCTCAGCAACTTAACCCCATCTCACAATAAAAATATAAAAAAGGACTGGGGATGTGCTCAGTGGTTAAGCGTCTCTGGGTCCAATCCTGGGTACCCAAGGGGAAAACGAAGCTCCTGCTGTTGAAGCTCCCATCGGTGATGGCGCTTGCTCCAGCAGCCGAGCTCACCCAGGGACCCACACTGCCATCGCAAAACTGCAGGAAAAGGGAATCAGAGACCCAAACAGGCCGAGCCCTGCCCTGGAAGACAGTGAGGCCCAGAAGGGTTCCCGGGACTGGAATGAAGACCGACTTCTTCACGGTCTCTTCCGCTGTGCACTCGCGGTGGTTTCCTTTTGGAACAGATGACATACAACCTGTCAAGGTGACAGGGAGCTCTGCCTTGGCACTCTCCAACATGGTACCCTCTAGCCGCCTGGGGCCCGGGAAACTAGTCATAATCAAATAAAGTCAGAAATCCAGCTCTTCAGTCACACCCCTCACATTTGAGCCTGGGGGCCACTTTGGACTTGGCCAAGACAGAACATTTCCGCCACAGGACATTCTAGCGCACAGCATTGCTCTGTGCAGCCTGACCCGCCAGAGGCTTCGGGACGGGCCCTGACACTGGAGTCCTCTCTCCCCACAGGACACTCCTCCCCACCCCCACACACTCTTCTAGCCACCCACTGCCCCTCCTTAGAGTCTTGCCAAGGAGTCCTGGCCACCACCGGAAGTCACTGAATCATTCAGCAAAGTCCTGGCTGAAGCTCAAATCGCCACCCAGATTCCTTCCCCTTAAAAGGCCCTGTTGGCCGGTAGTGCCCGCCCCTCAGCCCCTCCACAAGTTCTGAAGCCTCGGGGGCTTCACACCATGCCTTGCCTCTTCTTGCAGGGACACACAAGTGTCTTGGAAGGCCACATCACAGCCACAAGGATGAAAGAAGGAAACCCAGAAAGAAAGCAAGCTCGGCACCAGCTGTGCAGCTGGACCCGCAGGCCACTCAACAGGTTGCTGGAGGAGCTAGCTGCCCCGGGAAGTGGTTGGGGAGTCCAGGCTCTTGAGTGGTTGCACCCCCAGGCTTCAGGAAAATGCATTCAAGCAATGCACACACCCATCACCGAGGCCCTTCCAAGGAGCATTTGGGATTTTGCCTGGTGGCCCTGGGTTCACAGATGCCCTGCTGACAGGAGTACCTGGGAGGATTCGGCAGGACTTACCTAACTGACCCACAGACAGGGCACCTACTCTGCACTCACCCTAGAATGCCTTAGAGGGGAGGGGGCATTCTAGGCTCAGAAGTTCACTAGTTTACCTTCTCCGTTCCCTAAGCCTGTTCTCCACGACTGCTGTGTTTTGGTTTGTGTTTCCAGAGCTGGGGATCAAACCCAGGGCTTCGTGAGGCTGAGCAAGCACTCCACATCCTCAGCCCCTAGGACGGTTTTGAATACTATCAAAATATTAATGCTGAAGGGCTTTATCCAAATCATCCCTGTGATCTGCCAATATCTGAGGAACTGGTTCTTCTCCTGGATTTTTAGCTGGAAATAGAACCCGGGCCTCCCTCCGGCTATCAGGCACAGCCAAGACCATTTCCAATCACCAAACATAAACACGCTCCGTTTCCAGTTTGGCAAAACTTTTGAGTCTTTTTTCTTAAGTGAACGTCAGGATATGATCTGGGTAGATATTAACCTGCACGACATTTTAGTCTAAAGAACCTCTGGGCCAACTGTTTTATTTTCTAAATTAAGTCATCAACTCCCTGCAGCGGGAAGGTGACTGATTTGTGGGGAGGGGTTTTACTGCCTCGCTCAGCATTTTCTGCGTTGCCAGGCAAAGCTCAGGGAGCCTCCTGACTTTAAAAAGTGGACCCAACATAATAAAGGCAGCAGCCTTATTTTCCACCTTTCTCCAAAACATCCTCTGCAGCCTGAGCCTCTGCATCTCACCTCTCTCCCATTTGTCAATCAAACCCAAGGAAGGCAGAGGTTTCCAGATGGCAGTTTGGCCTGCAGCTGGTCAGAGAACAAAGGGAAGAGGTGACCAAAGGGCAAAGGGCACCAGGGAAGTTAAGGGAGGGGAGGTTGGGGTTTGAGGCTCTGGTGACGGGCGGGGGCACGAGGGGGGGATGGTGGGCCATATCCCAAAAGCCCGATTGCTAGAGCTCTCAAGAGGAAAAACCCTCCCTTCCAGACTTTGGTTGTCACCGTGCCTGGATTCTCAGCACATGTCCTGTCACTCCTATGAGGTGACAGAGAAAAGGGAAGGCGGCTTGGCTGGCCTGCCACAGCATCAGGTGAGGATCACACAGGACATAGCTCAGAGAGGCCACACGCCCGCCCAGTGAGGCCAAGATCTGAGAAGACCTGGGGCCTGGCCAAAATGCAAATAGAAACACAGGAAGCCCTCCAGTCCACCTGGGAAGCCCCTCCTCCGCCCCAGCTTTCCCAGGGTGGCTCCTGGGACGCATTTAAATCCATCCACCCATGACTTAAATAACCAGGACTCATTTAAATATGAAATAAAACAAAACCGGCAAAATGTGAACACAATGATTTTAAATTCAGAGAGACCCTTCTAGATGTCCTGATCACCCTAGGGTTACCGTTTTCAAAGTCGGTCTTGCGTCTCTGGGATGATCAGGAATGCAACAAGTGGGGGGCCATGGGGTGTGGATGGTCCGTCTTCCTTGTGGAGCCAACAGAGGGTCTCCTTGGCACCTGAGCTCTTCCAGTCACTTCTGTGGGGTGATTCTCACTTCTTCTCACTCCTCCCTTGGCCTCGCCATTTCAAGGGTGCAAAGTGAATCCAGTCTCAGGGGACTGGACTGGTGTCTACCTATAGTCTGGACTGTGCCCAGCAGTCTCTGTCTACACTGAGGATTTCTTCACCATGGTCTCTGTCTACACTGAGACTCTCTGCATTGCAGAGTCTGTCTACACAGATTGAGGACTGCACACCTACTCCCATTCTCCCGCTGGGTTCCCCTTGGAGCTGTGTCAAAGCCTTTTCCTGCCTTGGTTAAGAAGAGATGCCTGACCACAAGCTACTCTGGAAACACAAACCAAATTCCGTTCCCGGGATGAGGTTTCTTTTCTTTTCTCCTTAAAATCAGGTTTGCCAGCGGGAGGTGGGAAGGGTGTAATTGCAGGGCTGGGGTGTTTTGCTGGCAGCAGGAAGATTAGCAGATGAAAGGGAAAGATAACGTTACCTGTGGGGCATCTGTCTTCCCCTCGCGGGTCACGAACCCATTACTTACCATTTAAAAGCCCGCAGGAGAGAAGTCTCGGGAATTCCTAAATACAGGCTCAGAGCGGCTCGGCCAGGGAGATTGCAGGCGTCGTTTTCATCCAGGATTGTCAGGAAATCCAAACTCTTCACGAAACTGAAGTAAGGCGGCCTTTAACATCCCCAGCTCCAAAGCAGAACCACAGAAGCAAGGTCCAACAGGTTCCTGGACAGACCCAAGGATCAGACATTCTGCTCCACGTGACAATCTCCCATCCAGGACATGGACACAGGAGTGGAGAGGAGAGAATTCTTTCTCTAGGGGATTTCACACTCCTGACACCCAGTTACTCCAAAGTTTAGAGATCCTTTTTTTTTTTCCAGGATTAGAAATATTTTCATTTACTATGATTGAATCTCCCCCAAAATGAATGAATACAACTGCCCAGTGAAATCCCTCTTCCTTTCCCAACCCACCCCAAACGTACCCAGGACTGTAGATTTTTGTTAATATAGGACAACTTGCATTATTTTTCCCAAAGCAATGTACAGAATTTCTTTTCGTGGATTTAACCTTCACATAAGTCCGACGCAGTCTTGTGGATTCCTCCTCCAAGTTCCATTTCCTGCTCGACACTGCACTGAGATCCGTCCGTGTTGGAACATGTGGCTCCAGTCAATAAATAAATCACCATCTTTTTCCATTTTTCTGCCGGCAGACATTTGGGTTGTTTGCAGTTTTTTTTTTCAAATTCCAACAGTCCTGAACATCCCCAGTATGCTGTCCTCATGCTTGGGGAAGAGAGAGTCTGATTAAATGCCTGGGAATCAAACCGCACTGGTTGGGAGGGGCAGATTCCATTTTTCCAGATGCAGCCAAATTGCCCGGAGTACACGGGTGACCAGGGCCTGTGCCTAAACTCCCTGCAGCCATTTCTTGTCTCCACCACACATTTCTGTCACAGCTGGCATGGCCAGACTTGCACATTTGGGGGGAATGGATGGGGACACAGTGGTGCCTCCTGGTGATTTTAACTTGCATTTCCCTGGCTCATGAGACCCCAGAGTTCTCCTCCTGCTGGAATGCTAAGTTCTAAGATCCCTTCACTCAGAGGACAGCTGATTGTGGGCTTAGGGTACAGATTCAAAGGTCTACACAACAGACCACAACCAACAGCACCAACCGGTGGGAAGGAAATAACCCACATTAGATAAAATGCAGGAGAACAACTGGACAATGAGCTCCTTGGCCCCTGGGTGCTGCGGGCC
>NC_135321.1:77266008-77331008 GCF_048772815.1 Callospermophilus lateralis
TTCTAATTGTGGCAAGTATATACCATAAAAGTTGCCATTTTCATTTTTAAGGGTCTCGTTCTGTCGCATTAACTAGACTCCTACTGCATCCTCCGTACCATGGAGGGGCAGGTTCTTTTCATCTTGCAAAACTGAAACTCTGTAGCCATGAAGCAATTCCCCATTGGATTCCTTTTCTTTCTTTCTTTTTTTTTTCTTTTCCTTTCCCATCAAGGGATAAGACTTGGCAGGGAGTTAAATCAGGGCAGCATATAAAACCATAAAAGTGAGAAATCTCTGTAACCGTCTAAATGCTAAACAGGAAATCCTTTATTCCAAGTAAAATGCCTCTTCCACTTTGCATGTTTAGGGGCCAAGACACCATTTTTTTTCCTCCGAGTCAAAAGGCACATAGCACCCCCACCCCCACACACACCCGACTGGTCCTTGTATTAACAGGTAGGCAGTGCGAGTGCCCAGGAAGCAAAACACTGGGAGACGTCCTTCCCAAATACACAGGGGCATGGAGGACTGATCCCAAACCCATCAGCAAAAGGAAGTTAAGAACAGATTCCCCTGCGTCCCTTGGGCAAGGAGGATTTGGGCAATTTCCCACAGGACATCATGGCTGCTACCTCTTCGCTGCTTTCATAGCTGGAGAAATGGGAATCTGCACAACGAAAAACCAGGAAGGAAAAAACCCAGCTAGACGGGGTGATGCAAAAACAGCAGGGGTCAAATGGAGTCAGTGTGGTCATCTTTCTGGGAAAGGTTCAGGCCAGGGTCACTTCTGCCAGGAAATCAGATGTGTCTTACTCACTTGCAAAAAGGGGGCTGCTTCCCAAATTCCTGAAATTGATCCTCCGTAATCCATTCCTTAAACAGAAGTCATCTCAAAACACTTCAAGATTGCCTTTCTCTTCTAAATGATCCCAAGACTGGAATAAAATGGGCTGTGTGCCTCCTGTCAGCTCTGGATCTTCAGGGTGTCCAGCTAGACTGAGTGGAATTCAAAGCTAGTACTGAGGTGTGAGTGACAGGGCTGCACTATCAGTGGAGCGCAACCCCCTAGTCTTGAGTCACAAGGTGATTAGTGAGTGTCTATTTTCTGTTGCTATAACTGAATACCAGAGACCAGGTCATTTGTAAAGTAAAAAAAAAAAAAAATCCCAGCTCATGGTTTAAAAGGCTAGGAGATTCAAGATTGGATAGCCATATCTGGTGAGGTCCTTCCGATTAGTGGGGACTCTTCAAAGTCATAAGGAGGCACTGGACATCACAGGGGTCTTAGCTGGGCCTCTGCTCCTCTTCTTATGAAGTCACAGTCCCATTGGATTGAAATGATTTAACCTTAATCACTTCCCTAAAGTCCCACCTCCAGACACCATGGTCAGATTAAGTTTCCCCTCACAATGGAGATGGAATTTCACAGGAGCTTGGTGGGGAAATTCAGACCCTATCAGAGGGGACGCTCTCTAGGCCTGAGGGGAAGAAATGGGGACATCTGAACTTCGGGAGAAGCAGCCCCTGAGGCCCTGAGAGACCACGGGCAGGAACTGAGGGACACACAACGTCAACCAGAGCATCTCAGAGCTGTGGATGTGGCCCAAGGGGTGGAGCTCTTGCTCAGCACGTGCAGGGCCTGGGGTGGGACCCCAGCACTGCAAGAAAACATACCACACCTGACTAGGCAAACTCAGACGGCCCCTGAAGGTACACCAGGAAGAGTACGACTTTTTAATGCCTTTGACTAGGGAGCAGAGGCAGCTTCCTGGAAGTTATCTTGACAAACCCATCAATCTAGTCTTTCTGCAACCCCAGCCCTGGTCTTGAAGGCTTTATGACTACTGACTCATTGAATGCCCAGAAAGACCACCCCAGGTGGTCAGCAGGTGCCAGCACTGTCCCCTGGGAGTGGATGTTGACACAAGGTGTTTACAAGGCGCACAACATGACCGTGGAGGAACCAACAATACCAGTCCCTCAAAAGATAATTAAGATAAATTTGGCGTCTAAGCACTATGACTCCAACACTGATATTAATAACGAGTAAAAGTTAATGTCATATTTAAGAGATTACCCAAAAGGACCTCCATTGAGATTTTAAAGGCTTCCAGAGAGCCAAAAGAAACAGCACCGAAATTTCAGGCAGAGGGTGCCAATTATGAAGAGCGACTCAAATTCCTTGAAGTGTAAACACCTTATAATTTCATTATGAAAACCCATAAAACCTACAGGTTGGACGGCGGAAAAAGTCTACAGACCAGAGAGGAAAGTTCCCCTTCCTATCACCTTCAATTAGTACATCCCGGAGGATCCGGCTCTTGTGGGCATTACGCCAACAAAAGGAATTGAAGAAGAAAACCCCAGGGCCCCCAAACCCCCTGGACTTCCACAGCTCCAAGGTGCACAGGGCCTGACAAAATACCCCTCTTTGCCAAAAACAACCCATAGAATTTCTTTCTGATGAGAAAATAAAATTGCTTGCTAATTGCTTTCCCCTCCAGTGATCTGTCTTGGAATCTCACAGCCCTGGGTGCACTTCCGCCCGTCGGGGCAACAGGAGTCCAGTGTGGGCATCCTGGGACTGGGGTGCACCCACTCTGCACAGCTCCTTCCTCCCTCGGGGCGCACCTCCTGGGAGCTGGGGACCAAATGCCAAATCAACGATGCAGGCAGCACACTCAGCTGTTGACCGTCCAGTTTCCATTTTTTAAAAACAAAAATGATTCTTCTTATTACTAGAAAGAAAAGCTCTACCCTCCCCGCTGATGGGAAAACCAGGACTGAGGAGCCGGCCTGCCTTCTCTCCCAGGTGCCCCGCTTACCTGCACAAAAGGCCTGTGCAACTATGGATCTGTGTGTGTGTGTGCGTGTGTGTGTGTGGTGCTGGGGATGGAACCCCAGGACCTTGGGCAGGCCAAGCCAGCACTCTGCCAGCTGAGCTCCAGCCCCAGCCCTCTGGATCTTAGTCCCTTGGGGAAATTTATTTCTCTCAAAAGAAAAGAAATACTGTGCTTTTTCTCCACATCACCTGCTCTTGTGTTAGGTGCTGTCATGCTCATTATTTTTGCCCTGTTGAGATATTAAATGAGATACTTAAAATGGCAATACCCAGGGCTGGCAAAGGTCTGTGAGAAAAGGTAAAGTCAGAAATTCCAGAATTTAGAACAAACTGATGGATGTAGGCCGGAGGGAATCTGGTCAGATTTGTCAAGCAATTTCAAAACTCGTGAACCGATTATTACTAATATCTGCACCCACAGAGTAGTTTGGGAATCTTGAGATCTGACACCAAAAACCCAGGTAACAGAAACAAAAACAGACAAATAGGACCCCATCAGACAAAAATCTTCTGCCCAGAAATGGAAATAATCATCAATCAGCAGAGCCAAAACATGACCCAGGGAATGGGAGATGATATTTGCAAATTGTGTCTAATAAGAGGCTATATCAAGAACTCCTACAACTCAACAACTAAAATAAATAGCCTGAATTAAAGATGGGCAAAGGACTTGAATAATTGACATTTCTCCAAAAAAAAGAAACACAAGTGTGGTGCACACTTCTTATCTCAGTGATCCTGGGAGGATCTCAAATTTGAGGCTAGCCTCAGCAACAACACTCAACATCAACATCACTAATTATTAGGGAAATGCAAACAAACCACAATGAAATACCCACTCAAATCAATCAGGAAGGCCACTACAGCACACAGATACACACACACACACACACACACACAAAGTAACAAGTTTCATTGAGCCTGTAGAGAAACTGGAACCCCATTCCTACTAGTGGTGGGAATGTACTGTTGCAGCTTCTGTAGGAAGCAGTATGGAAGTTCGTCAAATAGAATCTCCATAGGATCCAGTAATCCTACATCTGGCCATAAATCCAAAATAACCAAAAGCAGGATCTTGAAGAGATGTTAGCTGTAGAATCTCACAGCCTAGGTGCACATTGCTCCTTATTCACAATAAACAAAATGTGGAAACAGGTGTCCACCAACAGACAAATGGATAAACAAAATGTGGTGTGTGTGTGTCATGGAATACTATACAGCCTTAAAAAGAAAATCTCATCATCTGCTACAACATGAATGAACTCTGAAGACTTCATGCTAAGTGACATAAGTCAATTATAAAAGGACAAATATTACATGAATCTACCCAGTGGTACCTAAAGTCATCAAACTCATTGAAAGTAGGAGAGTGTTTGCCAGGGACTTGGAGGAGAAATGGGGAGTTTTTTAATGGGTGCAGGATTTTGGTTTTGCAAGATGAACAAGTTCTAGAGATGGATGTTGGTGGCGACTGCACAACACTGTGAACGTGGTTAACGCCACTGAAACTCCACGCTTAAAATAGTGACGATACATCTTAAGACAGGTGGTTTCACGATTAAAATTCTTGTTTAAATTGCCTTCAAGAAATAACACAAGAGGCCCATTTTCAAGGAAAGTTGGCTTAAATACATCAGGAATGACGGGAGCGGTTTAAAGTAGGATAGAGAAAAGCTGGAGAACACTATTACTCATTCACTAAAAAGGATGCTTCCAAACAAATACGTGAGACAAAGGAAGGGACCCAGCCTGCTGGCCCCCTCCACGTCTGCACTATCCCGCCACCTGCTCTTGTGCAGTCCCCACGCAGGCTCCTCTTGAAAAACCCACGTGTCGTCAGAACAAAGCATTTTAAAAATAAACTTCAATAAATAATTCAGCAAATAAATAAACGGAGGCGAAGGGACACAAGAATCCAATTCCTAAGTGTGGAAGGGACAATGCAGTACAAAGCCCCGTGACAGAAGCCACACCGTGCTCCTGCAAGCAACAGCCTTTGCCCGTCTTTAACTCAGGCTGTTTGTTCTAAACAAGGCAGACAGGACCTGTCGGAGGTGGCGACCGAGGAGACCGAGGAGGCCGACACCAAGTCAAGGTGAGATCCGGATTAGACCACACCATTGTTAAGTGCCCAGTCCTGAAGGCACCAACTCGACCCAAGGAGTCAACACTAATGGTACACGGAAGTGGGCTATTTTTGCAAACTTTTTGTACATCTAAAATTACTTAAAATAAAGTGTGTGTGGGGGGGGCATTTTTCTAGAATACACTTACTTCTGAACACAGTGCAGAAAGCTTCATCTAAAAGAATATGAAGGTTAATTTCTCAAAAAAAGAAATTAACAAACCTACAATAAGTGAAAACTTGGAGTATCAGTCATAACACTATTCTTCAAGTGATTTTTCAAATGTTCCTTTGCTATCCCATTTCCCGTATTGTGTTAGAAAATTTTGATCAATGTTACCTTGAGAATGGATGGAACAGCCCAGCAGAATACATTAAATGTTATACTCGTTTTAAAGAGAAAAAAAAAACCTGATGTTTATTAAAATTTAAAGTTCAGGAGCCAGGCATGGGGTGCACACCTGTAATCCCAGCAGCTCTGGAGGCTGAGGCAGGAGGATCACAAGTTCAAAGGCAGCCTCAGCAACTTAGCATGGCCCTGAGCAACATAACGAAACTCTGTCTCAAAATAAAATATACAAAGGGCTTAGTGGTGAAGTGCCCCTGCACCCCCCCCCCGAAAAAAGGCTGTTCAGATGATCAACGGTATGTATATTTAAGAAATTTTTTTTAAGTTCTCACAATAAGATTACAAAATTAATCTCCCCCCCTCTCTGGAAAATTCCTAATCAGAAACATTTCCATACCAAAAAATTGAAAAAACTATTTTACTCCCCCTGCCAAGGGCTCCTGCGTTCTTGCTCTGCCATGACCAATCCCCAGGGCACACCTGGATCGCCACCAGGCCCTCAGAAACAGAACACTGTTGGACAGAATTGTGCCAACTTCAAATCTGCAAACTGAGAACGCAGGTACAAATAAGCCTAATTTCAGCTCATGAGGTCACCTTGAAACATGGTAAATTTTTTTTTCCAGCCAAGCGTGAACATGGCAATATCTCAAATCCATTTGTAGAAAGTTCAAGCCTCCCATAAACTTCCATTTTGGTCAGTCAGTCAAGCACTAGGATGATTCCTAAGAGATACACTGGAATTCACTCCAGCAGTGGAGAATAATCTGGGCTCAACATCTGACGGAAAACTCTGAACCATAAGGCCACACCTTTGTCCGGTTTACCCTACTGTCACAGAAGGCCACAGACTGAGTAATTTCTAACAAACAGAAGTTTATTTGGCTCACGGTCCTGGAGACTGGGAAGCGCAGGACGGAGCAATTCCAGGACAAGGGTGCCTTGCTGCCTGGCCACATGGTGGGGACGGAGTGCCCACTCTTCCTTTATAAGTGCCGCACTCTCCAGAAAATGACATTCACCTGCCAATCTATTCCATCGACTCTCAAGAGTCCCACCCTCAACAATGTGCCCTGGGGACTAAGTTCCAATACACGGACTTTTGGGGGACACACTCAAACCACATAGGGGTCCTCACTGAACCAGTCTACGGGATGGCAATCCACGATGTCACCAAGGCCCAGGTCCTATCTTCTCATTCCATCGTGCTTAACGTGGGGATTTGCCCTCCTGCGGTCACACAGGGTAGCTAGCTGCAGGGTCACTCGGCTACCTGCCCAGGAAACCCAGGAGGTAAGTCTGCCTTCTCCAAAGACTCTCAGGCCTCTCAGGGAGTCCCTCCCTCCCTCACTTCTCATTGGCCGGAACGTAGATGAGCGGTCATGGGCCTCCAATCATGGCAAAAGGCAGTGTGATTGCCACGAGGGAGCTGTGTCAACCCCGCCAGGGTGCTCCTGGGAAAGGCAAGGCGGGGAGCTCATGCATTCCTTGACCAGATTCTGGTCTGCTCAACCTCATCACTAGAGGGTACATTTGCCGCCTTTGGTATGCACATCCACATCCCCGTCAGAACACTGCCAGCTCCTAACGTAGTCTCTGGTGGCGCGACTGCCTCTCTAGGATCAGGACCATCATCCTGAGCCCCGCCCGGCTTCCTGGAGATTCCAGTTGCTGGAGTCACACTGCAAGCTCAGCAGCCAGAGGGTGCTGTCGCCCCCGGGGTGACGGAGAAGGAAACCAAGGTCCAGTGCCTCCACCTCGACGTGCAGGATCACCAAGGGCAGCTCCTTGCACTGACCACAGGCAGCACCCCACAGACACCTGCACGCACGGCCCCCCAGGAGCAGCCCCCTTTGAGATGGAAGCTGTCCCCTTCTCCTTCTCTTTCAGAGAACTGGGGTGCAAAGCGCTGGCCGCTTGCTGAGGTTCTGGCAGGATCCAGAATGGGACCCTGGGGCCGTTCTCAGCAACTCTTCCTTAAGGGCGTGGCGGCATCTGTTAGCAGCAGCTCTGAGAACCCAGAAAATTCCCGGAAGCCCAGTGGCTTCTGGGATGCCCGTGAAGTCACATCTTGGCTGCAATCAGTTCTTCCCGAGAGAGCAAAAAGAACCGGACGGACAGACGGACGGCAGGAGGCTGACCTGATCTGATGGTGGAGACTTGGTTCCTCGCCCCTGGAACTCTGCCCGGTTCTCGCCAGGAGTCAAAACCCTTCAGCTGGGGCCGGGGATGCTGCCGGGTGGTAAGGCACTTAGGCTGCCGAGCATGCACGAGGCCCGGGCTCCCCGCAGCAAGGGGAAAGAAACACCCTCCACGTGCCTCCAAGGGACCTCCACTGCCCTGCAGAGCGACCCTGAGCAGGGCCTCCTCCCCCAGGGCCCTCCGTTGCCCGACCTGCCAACGTCCCTGCACTTCAGAGCCACACGTCTTCCCGGGACGGCAGGAGACCCTCCAGTGGAAGGAACTCAGGCCATCTGTTTCCGTTATGGACGATCTTTTTTCCTTTACGGTAATTCCGATTTCAACCCAAAGCATCCAACAGCAAGACCATGATGGTGCTGGAAGCATTTTTCCAGGTCCTGACACCGGGGATTTCATGAATGTACTGTCATTCTGGGATTAAGAAAAGAAAATCGGCAACACTTTTAGAACACGCAGCTTGATAAGGGATGACTGAACTACGGCCGTCTCCCCAGAAACAGACCAGGAGGAAGGAAACTAAAGTCGGCCCTCGACGGGGGAGGCAAGATCCTTCCAAGACCTTTGAAAAGAATGAAAAGAATGGGCTTCCAAGCCTCCGTGCCACCAGCCAATCCGGAGGCCTGGGCTTTTCCTTCCAATTCTTCGGCCTCCCTCCTCCGCAGGGCTCCAAAATTAATTCCCAGTGTTTATCCACGTGTGGCTGACCTGCTTTCCATCGCCTACCTTTCCTCAAAGGTCACTGATTTCCTCCTGACCCCCCTGCATTCCTCCTACTCCCTTAAACCATTTCAGAGCAACACTGTGGCTCAGGCATCTGGGGTCTGGCATGGATTTCAAAATCGCTCTTCGAACGGGATCTCTGTTCTGTCTCTCCTGCTGACGTTTCCCCCTGACGCTCCTCGAAGCTTTCTTAGTTCTAAACTCCTTGGCCAAGGTCATCTGCAAATCAACCCAGAAAAAAGTCGTCCAAAGCACAGATACCTTGGGAGGGGAGAAGGTATTGGCAGAGACTCAACGCCAAGAAAGAGGCTGGAGTCTGCAGTGAAGGACAATCACTGTCACAGCCTAAGGCTGGGGACGCTGATGACCATGTCCCCACTGGGGAGGACACCGTCAGCCGTGCCCCAGAAGCTGTGCTGAAAGAGACCAGGCTGCCCTGGGGATCTGGCTCCCAGCACCTGCCCACCCTTCCCAGTGGGCAGGGACCTGGCTCCCTGCTGCTTCCAGGCAAAGACAGGCAGGTGGGGCCGGCCAGACCCCTGCAGCAACCTGAAAGCACCAAGGGTTCTCAAGCAACACCCAAAAAAATGCCTGTAACTTCAAAGTAACTACAAAAAACAGAGACAATAACAAAATGTTGGTAAGGCTGTGGAGAAACTGGAACCCTCCCAAACTGCTGATAATGGTCAGCCCCTGGGGGAAAGAGTGTGGCAATTCTCCCAAAATATTAAGCATAAAGTTCCCATAGGATCCCACAAGTCCACTCCTAGGCATAGGCCCAAAAGAACACAGACCTTCTCACACAAACATGTACCTAAAAGTTCATAACAACATTATTCACAGTAGTCAAGCAGAGAAAAACCAAATGTCCATCAACCTATGAATAGTTAAATACAATGTGGTCTATCCACGGTGGAATATCACTGAGCACTGAAAAAGAAAGAAAGGGGATTAGTGTCAATAACGTAGTGACAGGGCATCAACAGTGTACATCTGGGCTGGGGATGTGGCTCCCCTGGCGTGTTTGGGGCACTGGGTTCGATCCTCAGCATCACATAAAAGTAAAATAAAGATGTTGTGTCCACCGAAAACTAAAAAAAATAAAAATAAAAAAATAGTATACATCCCTGACAATGAGGTCCTTGCAAGGCCACTTCACCTCTGTGGTCCTACTCCCAAAACCCACAGCAAATGAGGAGAAAAACATCAGGCAAGCCCCAACTGAGGGATGTTCTATAAAACCTAGTCGGCACTCTTCGGAACCCTCAAAGCCAGGCCTGGGGCGGAGCTCAGGGGTGGAGTGATTTTGAAAACCATCCAACACGTCTGACACCGTCACAGTCAAGAGGGGCCTGGAGAGACGCGACACCGAGACCCAATGCGCTGCCGAGTGGGACCCTGGAACAGAAAAAGGGCAGCAGTTTGGGAAGTGTGTGCCCTGGTGCTGACGCACAGGGGCCTGGGGGTGGGGTGGAGGCTCTCTGCACCACCCTGAGCTTCCTCTGTAAATCTACAACTGCCCCAATAGACGGTTCATCGTGGTTCTATGAAGACTCGGAGGCTGGCACCAGTCCCCTGAGTGGGCCTCGAGAACACCATGCTGAGGGGCAGGAGTCCATCACTGAAGGCCCCACGTTGTGACGATGACCTGTTCATAGCAGATATCCAGAATAAGGCACTCCACAGAGCCAGAGGCCGACTGGGGGCTGCCGGAGGCGGGAAAGGCGGGGGGCTGTTCAATGGAGACAGAGTTTCTTTGGGGGGCAGTGACAGTGTCCTGTTACGGGTCATAGTGACGTCGCACAATTCTGTAAATATACAGAGAACCACGGAGTCAGACGCTTCAAAGTAGTGGACTTCATCAGACGTGAATCATAAAGCTGTCGCTGTTATTTTTAAAGAGGATCTAACAAAGTTGAATTGGTTTTATTCAACCAGATTTTTTTTTTTTTAATTTAATAGGTTTCTCTAATTTTTAGAGAAGTTTTAGATTTAGCTTCAGGAAAACTGAACCCTCCAGCTAAAATGTTCACCTACACCGTCACACCGACCCTGCCTCAGTTTGCATGTGTCACACTTGCAAAACAAATCTGATACGTCATTATGCACTAAATCCACAGTTTTTAGGATCCAGTCCACCCTAGGAAAGGTGTCGCCCATGTGCACCCCGTGGGTGGCAAGAAAAGAGCCCACAGCCACTCTGAGCAGCCGGACCCTGCTCACGCCTGCCCCACCACGACCCTGCCCACAGAGGACAGCACCCGAATCCAGTTCAACCCCCCAAATCAGGAGGACACTGGGTGGAATGGAATTTGGGGGAGATGTTTTCCCTCCCCTTTTGGATAAGAAGTTAAAAAGAACCAAACCCTCATCCAATGACACAGGAGATTCCCACAGTATCACTAAGACCTGAATATCCATGTCCATATGACGTACCGCCCCATTCAGAATTTCTGGACCTGGGATGCTCATTTTTCCTCACAGAAGGCCCTGGTCGTACTTGAGGACGAACATCACGCTTTACCACATCAGACACACAGAAGGAGAACGGGGGACCAAGTCCAAGTGGCCTTTCATTCTTCCAGCAGACACTCCTGGATACGTGCTGTGCTTCAGGGGCTTCCAGACACCTGGGCCATATAGCCACCACAGGACCAAGAGGTCCGCCCAGGGCTGGAGAGAGGCGAGACCGCACCCACAGAAAAAGTCCAAGTGGACGGTGTGTCCAAAGGTGTCAGAATCACAGACAAAAGCAGGGGCACCACTAAGGGATGCACCCAGGAGAGCTCTACAGTAACAGGATCCCCTGACACTCAGGGACGGGCCCCGGGGCGTCTCACGATCTGATCAAAACGCCGCCAAGTGTGGGACTTTACACACCAACGTGGAGTCAGCTGACCTTGAGGCCAGCCAGGCCTCAGACCTCCTGAGAGTGGACACCCAGCACGGCGGACACCGTGACATGGGGTCAGCCCCAAGAATAGGGGCCGGGAAAGCACTGCCACTTTCCCACCAAGGGGAAGGCGCGCTCAGTGTGACCTTCGGGACAAAGTGGACCCAGAACGCCACCTGCCATCCAGAGAGTGGGTACTGGGCCTGAAAACACATAAAACGTCTTTCTTTACTAAGAGGGAAGCTACAAGTGGATTCCAACTGAAAAGCAACTGGGCTTATCCAACTGTACAGAACACGGCAGGAGGAAGGCAGAATCCAGCTGGGGACGGCCCGCAGAGACCGGGAGGCCGGGAAGTCAAAGCAGACAGACAGCAGGTCGAGGACGTCCCCAGGACCCAGGTCTCAAGTCCCAGGTCCCCGCAGGTCTCACTGACGACCTCAGAGGAACTGTGACACTCCGTCCTCACAAGTAGATGGAGTGAGATGGTGATGATAAAAAGAAGAAACGAAAAAATACACTTTTCTCAAACGAAGACATATGGCTGAACCACGAATATGAGAGCTGTCCAACATCACCACCCGTCAGGGGAGTGCACGTCAAAACCACAAGATGCCACTTCATGCCCCCAAAAAGGGTCATTATTTAGAAAACATCGTCGAGGCTATAGATAAACTGGAACCCTCACACACTGGGGTGAGACTACAAAATGGTACAGTTGGTGTGAAAAACAGTTTGGCTGCCGGGTGAGGTGGCCCAGGCCTGTAATCCCAGCAGCTCAGGAGGCTGAGGCAGGAGGATGGCAAGTTCAAAGGCGGCCTCAGCAACTTAGTGAAGCCTTGTCTCTAAATGAAATATAAAAAGGATTGGGGATTGACTCAGTGGTTAAGTGTCCCTGGGTTCAATCCCCAGCACAAACAAACAAGAAAATAAAAAAGTTTAGCTGGTTTTCCAAAAATAATTAACGGTGAATGACCATATGATCAGCAATCTCACCACTTGGGTAACTCCAGAGAGAACTGAGGACATTGTGTGTGAAACATTCTGTGGCCCGTTCCCAACTTCCTCGCAGTCAAACAAGAACCAGGCCAAACATCATCCGTTGAATGTCCAGAGCAAATGCTGTTCTCCTTAAAGAATGTCTTTAAAAACCATGAGATGGAAATCTTTTCCAAAACCTGTCAATGCCTCAGGGTCGACATGCCCTCTCACATCAAGCTCCATGGGCCACGTGGTTCTGTCATCCGATCGGACCCAGCGGCTCAGCCAACTGCCCTCCTCTGGGTGCACACAGGGCCCTGGCACCTCCCCAAGCACGTTCCCCACAGGTTCGCCCCGCCCCTGCTCTGCTGGCCATGTCCACCCCAAGGCCACTGAGCAGACACCCCCAACACAGCTCCGTCTCTACATGAAATTGACCCCTCACGCCAATAGCTTTCCTAAAGCAGAAACAATGACCAAGTCACTACTGATCACAATCTGAGGAAAGAAAGGAGGTGCGAGACTCTACTGAGTAGTCAGCACCCAAGAATTCAGGGATCATCCTGTGCCTGGAGAGCACACACTGTGTCTGGCTGCATAAGAAAGTAGCAGCCCTGAAGCATGCAGCAGGTGCTCAATAACTACTTAGCCTCTCTGTGATGACAGAGAGGCTCTAGAGCCACACTCCAACAGCAGGGCCTCCAGTCACAGGGGGCCACTGAGCCCCCAAACGTGGCTGGTGTGATATAAGAACCACTTGCGATTTTAAATAATTTTAATTGATTTTAGTGAAATAACCACCCGGCAAACTACTGGGCAATGCAGTTATGAGACAAGACACACCCTGGTCACCCTGAGAGTGCTGTCCAGAAACATCCAAGACAAAAGAATTT
Organism: Callospermophilus lateralis; assembly: GCF_048772815.1. Lineage (NCBI taxonomy): Eukaryota > Metazoa > Chordata > Mammalia > Rodentia > Sciuridae > Callospermophilus > Callospermophilus lateralis. The sequence goes on from NC_135321.1 coordinate 77,278,996, forward strand.
GCAGTTGGTTAACAGAAGACTTGGGACACAAAGCTATGCAGATTAGGGCTGAGGAAAAGTACCAAAGTCTGAATGAATGCTTTCTTCCTAAAATTTACACTGAAAAGCACTAACGGAGAAAAACATGAGATTCTTCCCTGGCAACTGATATCTCATGATTCACTTCAAGTTGGCAGCACTGACTGCAACACCTTGACCCACAGGCGCGATCTTATTAAAGTGCTCATGAACGTGTGCTCACTGCAGATAACGTCACGCAGAGCAGCACGTGTGGAAACTCCACGGCTGTTCCTCGGTTCAGTATCTTTGGATCTGAGGGATTTTGAGTTCCCCAAGTTGCTCAGTGGTTTCCAGAGATGGAGGAGCACTGGATGTTGTCCTTCAGGTAGTAAAAGGGTCAGGTGAGCTATCTTCCTGTGGGTCCTGTCCTGAGAGCCAAAGAGAGAATCAGGGTACAGGGGGATTGGCCCCAGGACCCCAGGGATGCAAACTCCCCAGGTGCTCTAGGCCCTCCTGTTACACGGCACAGAGCTGACATACAACCTGCACACATTCCCCACAAACTTTAAGTCGCCTCTAGAGTATTCACAGCACAGAATACAACATAAATGCTATGCGAACAGTTGTTTAAATATATATTGTTTAGGGAATAATGATAAGAAAAAAAGTCTGTACACATTCAGTAGAGATGCAATGTCTCCGTGATCCACAGCTGAACCAGCAGCTGCGGAAGCCACAGTGACGGAGGGGCCACTCTATCTGGGTGGCTCTCAAGGATGCTCAACTCTCACACGTTCCAGTCCACATCCGAGTGCATCACCCGACCAGGAACTCTTTCATCTTCTCCTCATACTGTAGAGGAAAGGCTTGTGGGTGGATTCTCTGGGAGATGGATTCTTGGGTCCCCAAGGCAGGTGGTCCTCCATGCTGACCAGCCCTTTCCCTTCCTCTTTGTCCCCACCCTGACACCAGGCACCCTCTGGTTAGGCTGGGCAGTGGCCAGCCTTCTACCTTGGGCCCTGTGTGGAGAGGGAGAAGCCAGGGGAGGCTGGTGACGCTTTAACCCCTCGGTGCAGAATGACAGACACCCTTAAGGCTAATGGTCACTGCCAGCCACCTCCTGTCCCAGGCCCACAACAAGTGGACCTTGAACTCTACATGCATCCGACACAGACTGAGTCCCAACTCAAATTTTCTAATTTAGGCAGTTCTGAGCTTGCTCACAGACTTGCATTTCTAACCAGCTCCCAGGAGATAGTGATGCTGCTGGTCTGCTGCAGGAAGACACCCCATAGCACCCAGCACCCACTCGTCTCACACACCCCGACCTACACCGCCCTCAAAAATGCACTTCCCTGAGACACAGACACAAAGGCAGCCCGAGCCCAGGAGACCACAGGCCCATTCAGGTGAGCTGGTGGGTCCAAGTCCCCAGTGATGCTCTTGGCCACCAATCATGTGTGAGAGAGAGTCTGTGTGTGTGTGTGTGTGTGTGTGTGTGTGTGTGTGTGAAGGTGTGTGTGTGTGTATCTGTGTGTGTGTCTGTGTGTGTGTGTGTGTGTCTGTGTGTGTGTGTGTGTCTGTGTGTCTGTGTGTGTGTGTGTATCTGTGTGTGTGTGTGTGTCTGTGTGTGTGTGTGTGTGTGAAGGTGTGTGTGTGTGTGTATCTGTGTGTGTGTGTGTGTGTGAAGGTGTGTGTGTGTGTGTATCTGTGTGTGTGTGTGTGTGTGTGAAGGTGTGTGTCTGTGTGTGTGTGTGTCTGTGTGTGTGTGTGAAGGTGTGTGTGTGTGTATCTGTGTGTGTGTCTGTGTGTGTGTGAAGGTGTGTGTGTGTGAAGGTGTGTGTGTGTGTGAAGGTGTGTGTCTGTGTGTGTGTCTGTGTGTGTGTGTGTCTGTGTGTGTGTGTCTGTGTGTGTGTGAAGGTGTGTGTGTGTGTGTCTGTGTGTGTGTGTGTGTCTGTGTGTGTGTGAAGGTGTGTGTGCAAGCGCATGCCCACATTTGCTTTTGGTGCCTGGCACAAATATCCACTTCTCGAACTTATCACTTGTCTCTGAACAAGCCCCAATTCCCCAATTTCCTGTTCCTGATCCTTCCCCAACGCAAAATGCATACACATACCCGAGTTTCTCGTATGGCACAAAATCTACAGACCAGCAATCGGCAGGAGTTCTGATTCAGGACAACAGCAAGCCTAGGGCTAGAAATGCCTCCCAGGGGTGTGCATGGTGCCCTGTTCCCGGGACAGAATCTGAGGGCCAACCAGAGGTGTGACGGCGCCCTGGAATTCAACAGTGGCAGCCCTGTGGAAGAGAAATGCCAACCGCCCTCGGAGACGAGGCTTTCCTCTCGGGGAGGAAAAAGGAACCTGGCTTCTATGTGCTCTGCCCGACGTCTTCCACGCACAGTTTAGAGGACACCCAAAGGCTACCCTTTCAACAAGACTTAAAACATATAAATATGGAGCAGGTTTCCAAAGTTCAGTCACCGTTGCCTGATGCAGAGGTCCATCCATCTTTTGTAAAAGATTGTGCGCCTTAGCCCTGAGGGGACCCGAACCCACTGCACTCGGTAAACAGGCCAGGCACCAAAGGACCGAGGCTGCAGATTCCACGCATGTGAGCTGTGGGATCTAAAGACCCAGAAAGCAGAATGGAGGCTGCCAGGGGCTGAGGGAGAGGCAGTGGGGAACTCGTGGGGTCAGAGTTTCAGTTTTGCAAAATGCCAAGAGCTCTGGAGAAGCAGGTGATGACGATTTCCCATCAGTGTGAATGGACTCAATATCACTGAACTGCACCCCCCCCCCCAAAAGGTTGAGACGGTCCATCTTATGTACTTACGTCATCACGATCTTACAAAGAAAAATAATGATAATAATAATACACACTTTTTGTAAAGTGTTCTATCACTGAATTTAGTGAAATGCCACATTTTTTACCCACCCCACTTCCCAGTGCAGACTCCATCCAGCAGAGCCACGAAATCTTTTTCAGACCATAAGTCTTTTGCGAACACCAGAACGATGTTCTGGACACAGCTGGGTCAGAAGTCACAGTGTCCCCGGGAGCAGCCCTTTGGAGACAAACATCTCCGCAGAAACCAGGACCCTACGTTCACTTGGTGGTCGCAACCCTCAGTGGCTTCGGACACTGCTCCAAATCCACTTCAGTGTGATCCAGTGGCCTGTGATTCCCATCCCCAGAAAACCCCCTCGCCAACCCCGGAGCAGCAAGGAGTCCTATCCCGCTGAGTTCCAAAAGCCTGAGGCACTCAGACCAAGGGGCCAGAGGCAAAGCGCTGGGGCCACCTCTGCCCCCACTTCGCCTGCTGAGGTACTGTCATTGTCCACGTGGCTGTGGCTCACCCCAGGGCCAACTGTGGCGCATTCTTGATGCAGAGGCATCTGTGGTCCACCAACTGCTCCTTCCTGATCTAGCAAACCGCAGAGGCAGCAAAGGGCTGGCCTCCCTTCGCCTGCAAACCAACCACGCCAGAGTCCTGCCTCCAGGCATCCCTACCAGCCAACAGTCCCCTGCCCTTGTCACTCCAGGGCCGGCTACCAGGAACCCGGCAACAAGGGACAGACACCCTCACCCCCACAGGGTGGCTTCAGCCCTGGAGGCTACACAAAGGTAAGAGGGTACATCAGGCTCCAATGTTGGCCCCTGCTCACACCCGGGGGACAGGGAAGGGGAGGGAGAGGTCAGTGGGCCTCTGGAACATAGAAAAGTCTGGTCTGAGAAAGCCAAACTGCTCCTGCCAGACCCAGACTGAGACAGACTCTGGCCAAGCCATGCAATAGTAGGCCCCAACCCTTATGTACAGGAATGCGTCCTAAGACCCAGGAATACATTCATGCCTGAAACCTGAACACAGGTAGTACAAGCACTACATGTACAGTTTTTCCTATACATTATACCTATGATAAAGTCTAATTCACAAATTGGGCACTGTAAAGAATCAACAACAACCAATAACACAACAGAACAATTATAATACTGTAATACAATTGCCAGGATCACTGCTCTTGAGCTTTGGGGCCATGATTAAATAGAATACAGGTTACTTGAATATAAGCACCGCAATACCCCTCATCAGTAGATTTAATAACTGAGTTGGCTACTGGGTTACTAATGGGTGGGTCGTGTATACCGCGTGGATACACTGGACATGCTACATACACCACACAAAGGGATGCTACATGTCCCGGTATCATGGAGCAGGATGACATGAAATTTCCTCACACTACTCAAAATGGCACACAATTCACAACTCAGGAATGATCTATATCTAGAATTTTCCATTTTAGGACAGTTCTATGGACTGTCCCAAGCCCTGTGGCCACTGCCTCTTAGAGTCAGAATCAGTTGCCAGCACTTCACTGGTGTCAGGCCTGCTCTGTGCTCCTCAGACTGGATCTGCCTCCTAGTCTTCTGAGTAGCTCTTAAGGGGAGGGGCTATTATCAACGTCCTTTCCAGATGAGGAAACTGCGACTCTGTCCCAGAGGGCTTGGGACAGTAGGTGGGGGACTCTGTTCAGCGGAGGTCTCAGCTGCACAAGCTCCCCAGCAGGAGGGTCTGCACATCATGAACCTTGCTAGTCTTCACTGCTAGCTCAATAAATATCGAAGACAGAATATCAAAAGCCATCCGTGTGTCAGGCTGTAAGTTCTAAACAGAAAGACTGATACACACAGGAAGGGAGGGAGGGAGGGAGGGAGGGAGGGAGGGGAAGGAAGGGAGGGGAAGGAGGGAGGGAGGGAGGGAGGGAGGGAGGGGAAGGAAGGGAGGGAGGGAGAGAGGGAGGGAGGGAGGGAGGAGGAACCAGCCCTGGATAACATCCGCTGTCCTCTGCAGGCGGCTAGGTTCCTGCGATCCTGCAAGTACACGTGGGCTCTGAGTCCCTGCAGGGAGAGTGACGTGCTTTTTGTAGTCCCACAGATTCAGAAAGAGTAAAACTCCACATCCAAATTTCCCCTGACACAAGAATTATGGAGCTCCATAGTAAATATATGTTGCAAACGGTCTTAAAAACTAAAAGCAAAGCAGGGCACAGTGCCACTTGGCTGTAATCCCAGTGGCGACAGAGGCTATAGCAGGAGAATTATGAGTTCAAGGCCAGCCTCAGCAATTTAGTGAGGTCCTGTCTCTAAATAAAATATAAAAAGAGGTGAGGATGTATATATTTGCTTTGTTTGTTTGTTTGTTTGTTTTGGTACCAGGGATTGAATCCAGGGGGGCTTCACCACTGAGCCACACCCCCACCCCTTTCTATTTTTTTGAGACAGGGTCTCACTGAGTTGCTTAGAGCCTCACTAAGTTGCTGAGGCTGGCCTCAAACTCAGTTCTCCTGCCTCAGCCTCCCAAGCCACTGGGATCACAGGCATGCACCACCATGCCCAGCCACATCGTTTTAAAACTGCATGCACTGGTTCCCAAACATGCCCACCCTGGAGCCTTTCTTCTGTGAAGAACCCAAGGGAGGGGTGCTCAGGAAAACCCACTTTGGGAAACACTCTTGCAGCCACTGAAGAAAATTTAAAAGTGCCACACTAAAGAGACCATGGGAGCTTTGAGGCCGTCCAGCAGCCGGCCTGGATCCCCCAGATGACAAATGCTTTACGATCACAGAGAACCCTAAAACAACTTCATCCTGAGGAGGAGAGCAGCAATGTCTTCCTGCAACGCCAAGTTCACACAAGAGCAAGACACTGAGCAACAGCCAGCGATAAGGGATATTTAAAGACTCCAAAGAATTTTGTGGCATCAAAAATTTAGTTTGGTCCCTGCCATGGTTTGGATGAGTGTCCCCAAAGGCCTTTGTGCTAAAGGCCGGGTCCCCGGTGGTGCCACCGATAGGTGTGGAGCCTGTTGGAGGTGGCCCTGGAGGGACGTCACTGGAAGCAGTCCCCCCAAGCAGACCGTGGGACCCACTCCTGGTTCCAGATGTGAACACTCGCTCCAACGTACACTCCCGCCATATTGTGTCTCCACGAGAGGCCAAAGTATGGCCACCCATCTTGGACTCGAACTTCCTGAGCCATGAGCCAAAACCAGCCTTTCCTTACTTCCCACGTTGCCTGGATCAAGTCTCACTATAGTGACACCAAGCTGGCCAACACAGTCCCCATGGAAATTCTCTCAACTCACTTCCTGATCCAAAGGCATTTGAGATCCATGGGGTGACTTCCAATGAAAGACGGCAGAGCAAAGAAGCCTCACTCTCACTTAAACACCCCATTTCCCAGAAAACTTATGAACAGACTCTACCAAACCACAGAGAAACGTGAACAGATCCAGGGTGGACACCAAAAGCCAAACACACCTCCACAAACCTCAGGCAGAGGCTGGGCTTCTCTTCTCTTCCCACCAGCAGCCTCACAAAATGTCCCACCAATGAATGGCCTCCTGAGGAGGTGCCAGAATCACAGGGCAGGGTCCTGAGCACCAGGGAGCTTGTCCATGACCTGATGACCCCTGACAAAACACCAAGAAGCAAGGGTGAAGACAGTCCATACACCCCCTTGTCACATTCCCAGATGTGCATCCGAAGGCCGTGCACGCTCAACCCTGAGGGCACACCACATGGAATGGTACCCTTTAGAGTATCTGGATGCCCCCACACACCCGCGAAGATTTAATTAGGATCATAAGCAGGGAGAAGGGGAACTCAGCCACCATTATTTTTTAAAGTTCTCCCCAGAAAAGCAGAGATTCCAAATCCTGCACACCATTAAAGTCCCCTGGAAAACTACACCTACCTGTACCCCACCGCAGACTAATGAAAAGCTCCCAAAGTGCATTCCTCATGCTGACAGGATTGAAAACCACCAATCAGAGGACCTCAGGAATAAACGGCAGTGGTGCAGGCCTGTCATCCCAGAGGCTCAGGAGTCTGAGGCAGGAGGATCGTGAATGCAAAGCCAGCCTCAAGAAAAGCCAGGCGCTCAGCAACTCAGTGAGACCTTGTCTCTAAATAAAATGCAAAATAGGGCTGGGATGTGGCCAGTGGGTGAGTGCCCAGAGTGCAATCCCAGTACCCCCCCCCAAAAAAAGGATAAAGGACAGAGCCGTTGAGTACCAAAGCTGAGGCGCCGGGAACTAAAAGCCATGATCCTGAAGATCAGACAGCAACCTGGTCAGCCCTCAGCATCCAATGACTCGACCCAACAGCAGGCTGAAAAACAGTGTTTTAAGCTGGGTCTGAACTGAACACGTGTAGACGTTTTCTTATCAGGATTCCCTAAACAATCCAACGTAACAAGTATTTGCACAGCATTTACATTGCACTAGTTATTACAGTTAGTCTACAGCTGATGTAAAGTAGGTGGAACAATGTGCACAGGTTACATACAAATACTACACTTCGCATAGGGGAGCATCTCGGGCCTTTGGTACCCGGGGGGATCCTGGAACCCATCTCCCAAAGATACTGAGGAATGAGTGTGCATTCAAAGGTATGATAAATAATCATGAAACTAAAATAAAGGAAGTTTCATCTGCAAACTCAAGACACTTCTCAAGAGAAACAGATGTGGAATGCTTGTTAACAGGACAAGGGATGAAGATGCTGAATTCTGAGAATTCATAATAATCCTTAATAATTGCTTTTTTTAACTTTCTAGTCATTTAATCTGACAGGTATTTTACATCAAAATTTTATGTAAAGTTAAAGAAAACAGCACAAGCCTGTAATCCCCACCACTGGGGAAGCTGAGGTAGGAGGATCACAAGTTTGAAGAGAGCTTCAGCAAGACCCTGTCTCAATATTAAAAAAACAGAAGAAGAAAGAAGGAAGAAGGAAGAAGAAGAAGAAGAAGAAGGAGGAGGAGGAGGAAAACAACAAAGAAAGGTAGCCCGTACGCTCAATTCCCAGTGCCACCCAAAAAAAAAAAAAAAAAAATTAAAAGTTAAAGAAAATAAATTAAGCAAAAAGGGAAAGAGAGAAAAATACTAAAAACAGAAAATATATCCAAAAATACAACAGAATTAAGGCTAACTATGTCACCTCAATAAATGTAACTAAGGAAAAAACTAATATCTAAAAGAAAAATACAAACTGATAGGATCAAAACCTAAATAGAACTATGTGTTCTATTTAATATGTCTGACTTCAAACAACTAGAAGACAGAAATAATTTTAAATTCCAGGTACTGTACCAAAGTGGGAAGAATCACAGTAGGAATGTAATACATGATTTAACTAGAAGTAAAAAGGGAGACTTTAAAATGAGGATGGGTAAAAGTCCCAACAGGAATGTTGTTAGCTTCCGTAGTTGACATCAGTATCCAAAAACAGAACATAAAATTAAAGTAGAATCAGAGAAGCACAGGATACCTTTAACTCACCTTCTTATCTTAGCAGATCAAGACAAAATGTATGCGTAAAGACACAGTAAAACTGAACTACCTAACATACAAGATGGCTCAGTTCCCATGGGATATAATAAATCATAACTCTATTTCAAGCCTCCAAAAAAGAAAAACTCTAACTCCCCAAACCAAAATACAGCAGATCACACTCTCAAAAAAGCAATGGAACTACAAAGTGACACCTTAGAAATATTTAAAATTCTTCTTTAAAAGGTTTGAATGACGGAAGAAAGAAAAACTGAGATCACAGACCATTTGGAGATTAATAATACTGAAAACCTTATGCCTTATGTAACACAATCTAAAAGCCATAGTCAAAGCTACCTTCGTGGGAAAGATTTATACCCCTGAGAACTTGCCATACTTATAATCAAACTGTTCTAAGATTCATCTAGAAAGACAAGTAGCATTAGTCAATAAAAATCTGGGGAAAATGAATACATGATTAACAACAAAAATGTTAAAGTTTACAAAGTAATGGTAAATTAAAAAGAGATAGAAACCGAATATTCCAGAAATAACACCAAACTGACCTGGGGTTTTTATACCAGAAAGGGAAAATAAATTTTTCACATTATGGATAAGAATAGGTCATACCATACAGGATTTCAGGGACTCAACTTTTTTTTAAGAAGAATGAATTAAGTTGTATCTTAATTCCACATAGGAACTGGGGCAACTCAGTGGTGGATCACATTGTTTGCATGTTCAAGGTTCTGCTTTCAATCTGCAGCAGCAGAAATAAATAATCAAATTCTATACGAACCAGAGTCTTAACGATAAAAATAAAAGTCATCGAAACTCCCCCCAAAAGGATGAATTTTTTAAAAAATAGCATGGCAATGGGATTTTAATGTATGATTAAAAACTCAAAATACATAAAATAAAAGCTGACTTAATTTGATGCTATAAAAGGTTAAACTCTACGGGAACAAATCTCATCCCTAAAGTCAAAGGACAAGCTGAGACAAAAAAAAAAAAAAAAAAAATTCATATGATTTAGAAAATTACTCAACATTCCTAGAAATACCTGTAGAAATTGGTGAGACAATTAAGAACTAATAGGGAATCAGTAGAGAAAGGAACAATTGACTTAAAATGAGACCCTTGTACAAAATGAAGATATGATTTCTATTTTTCAAACTCCCCAAGGCTGCCTGTAATTTCCAGGGTTGGCCAGGATCTGGAAAAACCTGAAAAGTTCAGGAACTGCTGCTGGGAGCATAAATTGCTACCACCTTCTGCAGACTCTATCAAAACTCAACTACATAGGCTTAGCATCCCTCATCTGAAGATCCATAATCTAATGCTCCAAGATCCAAAACTTTTTAAGCACTGACGTAATGCCCCAAGCAGGAAAAGTGCACACCTAACCTCATGTGACAGGTCATTTTCAAAATACTGGCACATCAAAAACACTATATAAAATTACTCTCATGGGCTGGGGACATAGCTCAGCAGTAGAACGTTTGGAGAGCATGCACAAGGTTCTAGGTTCAACATGCAGCCCCAAAGAAATAAAAAAGGGGGAAGGGGCTAGAAAGAGAAAGAAAGCAAGAAAGAAAAACTACCTCCGGTTATGCCTAAATAAATGCACTTCATGTTGAGACTTGAATTCCATCCCCAAGATATCTCATTTATCTCATTATGTACATGCAAATATTCCAAAATGTGAGACAGTTCTGATCCCATGCAGCTCAGATAAGGAATGCTCACAGCTTTTAGTAACTTGGACAAAGAAATTTCATTTCTGGGAATTAATTCCACAGTTACTCATACAAGTACAAAGAAAAAAAAATGTCTAGAGATGTTTGATGCAGAACTGTTTTATATAATACCTAAAACCCATCTATAGATCAGTGAAATAAATTATATACATTTACAAATGACAGATATTAGCAATGCTTTTTTTTTTAATGAGGTAGCCTGAAATGAACTAATACAGAAAGATTTATAATTATTGTAATGAGAAAACAGCAAACTTCAATTCGGTATGTATTGAGATGCTCTCACTGTATAAAACAAATAAAAGATGCTATAATGTGGATGAACACTGGAAACCCCACATGCTAAGTGAAAGAAGCCAGGTACGAAGGGTCTCATAGTGCATGATTCCATTTAGATGAAATTTCCAGAACATGCAAATCCACAGAGACAGAAAGTAGATTAGTGTTTGCCAGAGACTGAGGAAAGGGGAGGAGGGGAGTTGGAAAGTGACTGCTGATGGTAGGGGACTTCCTTTGGGGGTGATAAAACGGTTCTGGAACTAGACAGTAGTCGTGGCTGCATAATACTGTGAATGGACTAAATGCCATTTTAAAACAGTTAATTTTTTAGTATGTGAATCTTAACACAAATATTTTTTAAAAGTAATCATACAAAGGAGACGCAGAGACAAGGAGGGGTGCCCAGGAAAGGTTCAGAATGAAGCATGTGGACCTGGGGAGAGGTATGGGAAGGAGGTGAGAGGCCAGAGGTGAGAGGCCAGAGGGCTCTTCATTTTACAGCTTTCTTAGTTTTTATGTGTGTGTGTGTTACTGAAGCTTTTTGGTTTGCTTTGGTTTTTCTTGGTTTTTTACTGAATCAACTAATAAATAAATCTAACTATATTACCCTGATATAAAATTAAAAGAATTCAGAAAAAAAGTTAAATGAAATCTCTTTTGATCATAACCCAAAGCCAGCAGGGACTTCTTAGAGGCCTTTTCTTCCATAAAGGACAGAAAATATGCAAGTAATGTATGGTGAGGGGGTTTCCACGCGGTAATGATTTTTAAAAAAATAAAAACTTATAAATAAATAATTGGCTCAAGCCAAAGCTCTCTCAGCCTCACAGGGACCCCCTTGCCCCTGACACACACCAGGTTCAAAGCAGGCCTCTGGCTAGGGAAGAAAGGAATTATGAAGACCATTTTTAAAAACTTAATCCTGTGCAGCTCAATTTATATCTACCACTGGCTTACATTCTTTTTCTTTTTTTTTTTTTTGTTTTTTTTTTTGTTTGTTTGTTTGTTTTAGTTTGTTTTTAAATCACCCCAGCTTTTAGAACTCAGAAATGTAGGGTTATTTAAGCAGGAAAAAAAAAAAAAAAAACCCTAACTATTTTGGTTTTAATTGTAATTATAATTTCTTTAAAAAGTAAAATAAATGAGGCCAACATTTAGAATAATAGCAAAAAGAGAGAGAAAGTGAACCTTATTTGAACTCTGAAAACATACACAACCCTTCACTAATGAGGGGTAACTGGGATTGGGCTGTACCTTGCGAAACCATGGATTTTCCTTCTTCTATAAGAAATCGAAGATGACATTTTATTTCTAAAATAAAAATTTTCCAGGTAAAAAGATAACATTCTGAATCTTGTCAACAGCGAAGGAAAAACTGAAATATGTTTAAAAAAAACAAAAACAACAAACACCTCCAGTCCTAAGTCCCCAGAGGCCACCTGGTTCCATGCCCACGACCTCAGTATGCGGCTCACCAGTTCCTCCTCTGATCACAGCCCCGTGGTGCACCTCCAGCACCCAAGCTGCCTGCATCAGTGCCTCTCCCAGGAGCACTGGCCCTGCTCCCCTCCCCTGGGGGTCTCCACGGAAGCTGGAGGCCCAAATGCCCACCCCACCCCACAGTCCTTCAAAGACAGACAGAGCTGGGTGAAGCCTCCTCTGAATGCAAAGAACAAAGAAAGGCACTTCCAAGAACTCCTTCCCTGGCAAAGCCTCCTGCCTCCTCGTGGAGCTGCCAGGGTCTCCGGGGAGCCCAGGCCTTCCTCTCTGCTCCCAGATGCCCAGTCTGCCCCTACTTCAGAGGTTTCCGGGTCCTGCACAAATCCACTCAGGCTGACAGCCCCTCCATCCCATCCTGGTAAGGATGCCTGCTTTTGTTGGCTTTTGTCTTTGCTTTTGCCCAGAACGCTGTAAAGGAAGCAGAAGCCAAAAGACAAGCAGAGAAGAGAGATACTGGCATCAGGGAGCCAGGCCTTGGGAGCCACGAGGCTGCCTTCCCACCAGCATCATCTCTGGGGAGCCGCCTATTGGGCTATGACATCTGGGAGATCCCCACTGTGGAACCACACCCCCCAATCAAAGTCCCCAAACCCAATCAAGGCCCTTCTCTCCCAAGCAAAAAGCCAGAGGAAGGTTCAGGGACAGATGGACAGTTGACCAATGACCTCTGGAGAACAGGCCTTGAAAGCAGGGGCGCCCAGCGTGTGCCAATGTCAGTGATGCCGTGGCGGGCTGGGGCCTATTGAAGTCCCTGCCCACAGCCCCAGCGGCTCTACAAGACACGTCTCTGCCAGCCAGATGGCCCTGGTGGGGGGCGACCAGTGCTGGGGGCCAGAGTCAGTCAGCTCTCCTCCCAGAGCCCAAGCACCCAGCTACACTTCAGTGGAACCGTCTGATCAAGTGAATTCTTATACAGAAACTCTAAAAGTAAAACCCATAGCAAGCAGTACCAGCTGAGCACGCACTTGTGTGTGTGTGTGTGTGTGTGTGTGTGTGTGTGCATGCATGTATGAGTTCACTATGTTTGGAGTGTATCCCCCAAAGTTCAAGCACTGAAATTTTAATCCCCAAAGTTATATACCAATGGCATTTGGAAGTGGAGCTTCTGGGAGGATCAGACGAGGTCGTGAGGGTGCGGTCGCATGACGGCGTTGGTAGTCTTCTAAGAAGAAGAAAGGAGACCTGAGCTGGCACACTTGCTCTGTTCCAGCAGATGCGTGTGCTACGTTATGATGCAGCCAGAAGGCCCTGACCAGATGCCGGCACCATGTTCTTTCCAACCCCCAGAAACATGAGCCAAATTATCCTTTATCCTTTATTCTCTTTTGTAGGTGGGGAGCAGATACAGGGGATGGAGCCCAGGACCTATGTATGCCAGGACCAGCTCTCCCACTGAGCTGCAGTCTTCTGATATAACATCAAAAAAGGGATTATGACAGGTACCATAGCCAGTACCACCACCTAGGAGGCTTTAACGGGAATCTGCTGTCCCACAGTTCTGGAGCCCGCAAGTCTCAGACTAAGGAGTTGACAGGGCTGCCTCCTTCAGGGGGTGCTTAGGGGGACAGTGTCAGGCCACATTCCTGGCTTACACAGCCCTGTCCCCTGCAGTCACCCTCAGAACCTTCTTTCACATCACCTCCCTCCACCTGCGAGTGCATCTGTGCCCACCCTAATGACCTCACCCTAAGTTAGCACCTCTGTAAAAACCCTTTCTGCAATTAAGATCATGGTCTAAAGTACGGGGATTGGCACTTCAACGTACCTTTTTTCCTCCTCTCAGGAGGGTTTGATCCAACACATAACACTATAGTAACACTGTAATGACATATAGTAACACTACAGTATTCTCTTGATGAAAAAGTCAAAATGTGGCTCTGTCTTAATCGCCATAAAAACTGCAAACTGTATTTCGAAAGACTCTAATCCTCTATTTCCACATCCACATTCTTTTAGATTTCCCCTATTTTGCTTTAATGTCAGAATATCAAGAAGATTCAGATTCTTGTGGCCACTTACACAAGGTAAAAGTATTTCAAGTTTATGGAATAAACTCTGGGATTCTGGAACTAAACAAAGATGGCTACTTTGGTCCGCAGTCAAACAAGCTAAATCCACAGATGCCGTGGACACAGTATTGGTCTGGCTGGAAGCTCACTTGTATGGAGGGTTTCCAGAAAACTTTAAGTACGTCTAAAAGGGAGTGTGCACCAATTACTTTGCAAAGCCCAGGCTCCCCAATGTGGAGTCTGAAAGCCCACAGAACTAGCCAAGTTTCCTACAACTCCAACCCTCCATTTCCCCAACTGCTCATAAGCTGCCCCAAAGATCCAAATGCGCCCCTAGTGAGTTTAGGAACGGCCAGGGTCTACTCAGCAAACTGACCCCACCTCCTCCTCACGTCCCCTCAGGTCAGGACAAGGTGGAAGACGGGGGAGAGGCACCTACTACGTCAGCGGCCCCCTACTCATTGATCATCCCCCAGCATCCGCAAGGGGCTGGTTCCAGGACCCCTGAGATACCCAAATCCGCGGATGTTCAAGTCCCTTACAAAAAAGGGTGGAACTGCGTATCAACTACACACATCCTCCTGCAGAGTGCAGTCACCTCCAGATTGTTTTTGCATCATTTTATTCATGTGGATTCCACACAGGACTCAGTGTGTGGCAAGTTCGATTTTTGTTTTTTAGGACTTCCTGGAAGTCTTTTCTTTTCCTCTCCCCGATCTGCGGTGGCTGAATCTGCAGATGGGAAGCGCCCACTGCATTCCAGCTTGTGGAGATAGATGTTTTCCCTGGGAGCTTAAGGGAAGGGTACAACATGGGGATCACTAGGCCTAGGAGGTTCAAATGGTACAAAAGACCTGGACCTTTTTATTCTCATGTGAACGCAGCCTCCTTGTCAGAATAAACACGTAAATAGACAAGTACAGCTAAGAGAGGAAGCGACCTCTTCCCCTCCCCAGGCAGCCCCTCCACCTCTGAAGTGCCCCTCCCCCAGTACTGGGAATTGAGCCCAGGGCCAGAGGCACTGAGCTACATCCTCCTCCCTTTTTTATTTTTTTATTTTTATGACAGGGTCTCACTGACCTAGAACTTGAATCTTCAGCCTCAGCCTCCGGGGTAGCTGAGATGACAGCTATTTTAAGGTCTTATTCTTGAAGTGAGAACCAATGCAGAAATAGGAGAGAAGCAGGAGTTACTAAGTCAATGATACGCAGTGCACACCTATCTTTGTATAATTTGATTTTCTCCCATCCAGAAGAGAACCTCTTTGAAATCTCCCTCATTGGCACCCACTGGTTTCTGTATTCATGTTAACTGCTACATATTAACCCACAGCTGAGAAGGTGTGTGGTTTATTTAGCTCCCATCCAGACAGGTAGATTTTTCCAAAATTGCACCATTCCAATGGCATGCACCATGAACAGCTCATGTACCATTCAGCAGACCACAGAATATGCGATTTTAAATGCTAATAAACTTTGCCAAGTGGCCCTAAAAGGGGAAATTTACACACCACAATGCCACACTCCCGCACTGAGGTTTATACACCCGCTACTTTCTTCTGACATCAGCCAGTTGGAGGAGTCAAAAGAGCAATGGGGGCTGGGGTTGTAACTCATGGGTAGAGCGCTTGCCTAGCAAAGGCTCAATTCTCAGCACCACAAAAAATAAATAAAATAAAATAAAGGTCTGATGACAACTAATATTTAAAAAAATAAAAGAGCATTGGATTGTTGTTTTCAAATAGGCAACGTCTTGATGACATGGCCAAATTTTCCCTATAAGTTGGTGGCCTTCCGTATGTATTCTTCTGCAGTCTACTTGACTGTACCTTTATTCTAACCCCAACTTTCCTTTTTCCTCTTGTGGTGCTAGAGACAGAACCCAGGGCCCGGCACCTGCTAGGCAAGCACCACCACTGAGCTACACCCCCAGCCCTTCTTAGGAGCTCTGCGTGTTCTGGATGTCCACCGCTTCATCTGTCCTCCTGGTTGTGAACACTCTCTCCACCCACAGCATCTTCAGGGGAGATGTCAAAACCTTCACATCCACAGGCAGAAAACTGAGTATTTTGTTGTTGGAAAAGTGGAGGAGGAACAGCCCTGAATGCTGAAATGCCTTCTTCTCTCCTTTCTCCTCTCTCCACCTTAATGTTATTATTCTAATAAACCCAGGGCTCTAAGAATGGTGGGGAATGGCCCCTTCCATGGTCTGCTTCAGGGCATAGTACCAGGAGTGCTCGCCAAAGGACAGCTCTAGGGAGAAAGGAAACTGGAGGCCTGGAGCAGCCAAGGCTGAGCAGACCCTGCCAGAGCTGAACTTTTCTGAACCTGTGTGCAATAAGACCTGGGGGATGGGTGAGGGGGAGAGCCGAAGACATTCTAAACCTCCAAGACAACTCCAAGTTGTGTGCCCAGACCCAGGGGTCCACACAAATGCAGAAAGGAAAAAAAAAAAAAAAGCACTTTCTGGAACTCAAAGCCCAGGGGAATCCCAGGGTGTGGCTAAAGAACAATTTGAATAGGGGCAGGGAGAAGAAACAAAGACTGGGAAAACCCAGGTAAATGGGATGCCCTGTGAGTGAATCAGGAGCGAAGAGCCCTTTCAAGATGCTGGAAAACCGAGGAGGACTTGAATATCACCCAAGAAAGACTGGGGCTGACTGGGCTGCTGTAACCACAGTATAGGGATTATCTGGAAAAAAAAAAGTTATTTCCAAACTTAATTCTGACACATTTAGGGGGTGGGGGGAGATGCCGCCTGGGACCCACGCAGCTGGCAGTATGTGGTCACTATTGATTGAAGCCAGGCAAAAAATACATGGGTGTGCTGTTTTAGTCTATTCCTGCTGCTGTGACAAATATCGCAGACTAGGTAACTTCTGAACAACAGGAATGTATTTCTCACATTCTGGAGGATGGGAAGTCCATGGTCACGGTGCTGGTAGATCTGGGGTCTGGTAAGAGCTGCTTCTCTGCTTCCAAATGGCACCCAGAGGGGAAACTGTGTCCTCACATGAAGGAAGGCAGAAGGGCAAAAGGCCCAGGCTGCTCCTTCCACCTGGTCTCCAAGAGCAGAGTCTAAAGGGTGGAACCCTGAGGACCTCCCACAGGTACCACCTCCTGACTCTCACACTGGTGGCAGTCCCCTATGATCACTGGAGGGACACACACATTCAGATCAGGGCAGATTCACTGTAAGACTCTGATTTCAAGTATATGGGAGTTTTCTATAAGGGGAAAAGAAAAGCTAAAGTTCTGGCCATCCAGACAATAAGTCTGAGATGTTTCAGCCCCTTCAAGGCTATCTGGCCTCAAAGGCACCTGGATCCTGCCCTCCCCCAGTCCCTGATAAAATCTTAACTATCTGAGTCTTTCTTCTAAAAGAATGTGCTAAGCTTCACACCTGTCAACGGCCATACATTTGTATCATTTACCATTTTTAATTCCTTTTCAAATGATTTCAAGTTGATGGAGAAGTTGCAAGAATCCCACTGAAACTCCTCACTCAGGTTCATACATTTTTGCATCTTGCCCCAAGGCTGCAGAATGTCAGGCTTCAGAATGTCAGGCACACATTTCAGCTTCTGAATTGAGAACAGGATGCAGACCTCAGATCTCGGGATCCCTCTACATTTTGGTGTGTAATTCTTAAAAGCAAGGACATTCCCTTACTTACTAGGAAATTCAGGAAAGCTGACGTGAGCGACACTTTTTAATATTTTTCACCCACCTTCCGGTTTCACCATCAATTCCAATAACACCCACAACAGCACCTTCTCTCCCCAGCACAGCTGCATCTGGCTGCCTCGCCCTCCAGCTGGACCCATCTTGAGCTGTTTTGCCTTTCACAACACAAATCGACAATCTGTACTACAGGCCAGTGGTTGCCAAAAATGCCCTTCCTCTTAGCCTTGCCAATTTTGCTCATGATCCCATCTGGGCTCTGGTCCCCAGCTGGATCAGTGTCTATCTGCCCAAACTCCTGATGTTACTACTTGGATCACCCAACTAAAGGGCTGTCTGCTCTCTTCAGAACGTATTTAGTCATGATCCTCCGTACAATTATTATTGCAAATTTCAATTTTTCCAACTTGTCTGCCTTTATGAGTGGGACATTTTGCTCTATGGAAGTGCCCTAGCCTCCCCAACTCCCCCCTTTATTTACATTTTGTACTGAGTTAAAGAGGGTCCCTGCGGAGCGCACAGCCACTCAGAACCTCAGATGAGACTGTGTCTGGAAACAGTCTTTGTAGAACTAAGATGAAATCACCTTGGAATCAAGGTGAACCCTAAGTTGATGACCGGTGTCATTCACACACAGGGAAGGCCATGTGAAGGCAGAAGCAGAGATCAGACAGATGTGGTCACAAGCCAAAGACACCAGGAGCCTCCAGGAACTAGAAGAAGCAAAACAGAATTCTCCCCCTGGGGTCTTCTTAGAGACCAGGCCCTCCTAACACAATGATTTGGGGCTTCCAGCCTCCAGAACTTATAGGAGAATAAATGTCTATTAAGTCATCCAGTTTGGGGTACTTTATTAAGAAAGTCCTAAGAAACTCATATGCATATTTACTTACTTAATATCAACTTTGAATCATGGATTCCTCTTTTGTTCCATAAACAATCCATGCTTATGTTTACTGCAATGATCTCACGGTCCCACATAGGGCCACTGGAGTTCCTTCAAGTCAGCCCTGTGTACACCTGACATTCCTCATCACTTATGATCACTCACTTGCTTTCTTCCAAGCTCAACTTGCATTTTTCCTGTGGCAGGCACATAAGCAGTCATTTCTCCACTCCTTTAACATGTAGCAGTGGTTAGGAACAAAGATCTGCAAACTAGAAGGGCTCAATGTTATGGAGGTGCAGGAAATCGCTGTTATGTATAGAATTAAATGTTTTACATATTATGGGTTTGTAATTTTAGCATTTATTTCTATATACATATACACACATATGCGAATATATGAAATCATGAATTATACTGATCCCTCCAATTCCAAGCCAATCCCTCCATATCCTTTCTTGCCATCCCTCATTCCATATTTGTGTCTTCTCCAATGAGATCCCTGGTCCCAACACTATCATCACAATTCTCATCACCAAATCCTGTGATTCATACATGTACTTTCAGAACTGCTATATCGACACTACTATAAAAATCCGAACTACTCAGATAATTGCAAGATTTGCTTTCAGATGGCAGCTGGTCTATAAACTGAGGCTACCCGGCCACAAGTCTAAGGCTTACCTGGTCTCAGTTTCTTCCTTCCTTCACCTCACCCCATCAAATGTGGTCCTCTATTCCTTTCTAAAACTGTAATGTTTATGTATTTGCTAGCACCCAGTTTTAGTTTCCCTGCCATCTGTAGTGACTTAATTTCTTTTTGAACCCATAAGACATCAACATGTTTCAAAAGTAAAAAACACAAAGAAGATAGGGGAATAAGTAAGAATAGAAGGAAACTAACTGGACATAATAAAGACCACACAGAAAAAGGCCAACACTAACATCACACTCAATGGTGAATGACTGAAAACTTACCAAAGATCAGGAACAACAAAAAAAAGGGTGCCCATTTTCAACACTTCTATTCCACACAATACTAAAAGTTCTAGACTAAGCAACTAGGCAAGGGAAAAGAACAATACCAAGCATCCAGATTGGGGAAAAAGAAGTCAAGTTGTCTGTTGACAGATCACATGATCTGACATATAGAATAAGATCCACAAAAATGCATTTTGAGCTAATAAACAAACTGAGCCAACTTACAGGACAGAAAAATCAACACACAGAAATCAGTTTTTGCATTTCTCTAAATGAACAATCAAAAAAAAAAAAGAAATTAAGAAAATACCTCAATTACAATTGCAGCAGAAAAGAATATGACACTCAGGAATGGATTTAATCATGGAAGCAAAGGACTTAAAGAAGATATAAATAAGTGGAAAGACATTCTGTGCTTTCAAACTGGAACACATAACACCATAAAGATGTTAATATTCCTCAAAGTGACCCACAAATTCAATGCAATGCCCATGGAAATCCCAGAGATTTTTTTTTTTTTTTTTTTTTTTTGTGGCTACTTAAAATGAAAATGAGGCTGGTAAGGTAAAGGAATTGAATGCATTATTTCTTTTAATTTCAATTAATTTTAAATAGCTACATGTGCCTAGCAGCTACCATATTCCACAATGAAAGTCTGCAATGATTTCAGGCCAAAATGTTTCTGTAATTTAACTGCACATTGTGTTAACCATCCCTCCAGGAGGGTGTGGAAACCATTAGGCTGGGAGCACTGGGGATTGGGGCGGGGGGCGACCCTCCCCCACTCATGGAGGACTCCAGCAGCAGCCACATTCTCCCCTGATAGCATATCAGAAGTGACACATGCTTACTGAAGCTCATTCCAGCCCAATTAAAGACACACACACCCACTTCCCACTGGAACCTAAGACCTTCCAAAGGACAAGCTACTTAGTCGAATTAAGCTAGATTTTTCCGTAATTATTTCCTTCCTTTTGCCTTTTGATTTTTGTTGTTGTTGTTCTTTCAGAGTTAGAACTTAAAAGAAAACATCCCCCCCCCCCCCCGCAAGAAATCCCATAAATGGTGCAAACCACACCAACACAATTCCCTGTTTTGGAAAAGCTTTAATGAAAATTCCCAACGTTGTTCAATCACTCTTTGGCCACTCTGGTTAAT
Source organism: Callospermophilus lateralis (assembly GCF_048772815.1). Lineage (NCBI taxonomy): Eukaryota > Metazoa > Chordata > Mammalia > Rodentia > Sciuridae > Callospermophilus > Callospermophilus lateralis. The sequence continues at coordinate 77,299,587 of NC_135321.1, forward strand.
ATGATTTTAAACAGATTACATCCCAGACAGTTTTTACGATAACTGCACATGCAAGCAGAGCTGTCCCGCCCTTGTTTCCAACTTGGCAAGCTCCTCCATAAAACCAAATAAATACATGCTAGAAAAAGGAGGCGGGTACAAAACCCCTGCTGGTGGCAGCCATGATTAATGGGCTGCAGCTCCTCTGGCTCCTTGGATTTCTACTCCAAAACCCGAGAAGCCCCTTCTACCCACTGATCTAACTCTCCGGTTTCGGTGGTGGAGTGGAACAATGGAGAACCAAAGAGCCCAAAGCAATGTTTTCCTAACTAGTCCTTTTGGCCCAAAAGTCCCTTCACAAAACTGCTACTGGCCAGGCAACTGAGGGACAATCAATCAAAATGCAGACTAACTGACAAAGCCTTCTCCAGGGCCCCTCGGCTTTGAAGCCTTGCTTGTGAGTGGTATTTCAGGCGTCCACTTGGAGGTCACCACAGGGTTCCGGAAGAAGGACATATCCTAACGACAACTTTCTCTACAAGGAACAGAGTTACCACCAATGGACGAGTACAAGGAAGAGCCAGCCCTGGTGGGAAATAGCAAAGTGAATACAAAGGTGAGTAATCTAGCCTTTCTACTAAAGGGAGGGAGGCAGAGACAGTACCCACTAGAGTTCCCTCTCCAAGTTTCCAGGGGAGGGGCCAAACACGCACCAGAAGGCCTACCTCATCTTAAGAGGATGGTTATAAACCTGGGGCAGGGACAACAGCAGTGCATTTTCTTGTCCCTGATATACAACCTGGAATTACATAATTAGAAACTCCAAGGAAAAAAGACTAACAAGGAGTCCACAAATTTTACAGCACTTGGTCAGACTAGCCAGGTCCTGCCATCACCCAAGCACTTCACACCCAGTTCTCATTTCAGTGATAATGATAACTCTTCCCATCCTGGCCTCTCCCTTGCCGTGGAATGCATTTTAAAGGAGTACCAGTTCTCTGGCGGAAATCTTACTAAAGAAGGATTCATCTTCCCTACCTGTCAGAGAACTTGCTCCTTACCTTTGCATATCTAATTCCACTGCCTTCAGAGAGAAAGATTCCAAAGAGCCCAGTAAAATTCAGGCTCTCCTGGGCTTAAAAAGTTCCTGAGGTTAAGACCAGGCTGAACTTTGGGGGCAACAAGTGACTCACTGCAAGTCACACCATAATAGAGAGGAACACGCAAACACCAATTACAGCTGCACTGTGAATAAACAATAGGAAGGATGCTTGACAATAAAAATAGAAATGTCAATGCACATTGCCTCCTAAATCTGCAGACCGCTGTCACCAAACAGTACCCATGGAAAATGAGCATCTTAAAACCCAGGTTGCTTTTTTGCACATGAAATATTTAAAATATTAAAAATAATTCTTGTCAGCCTTCTAATGACAGAGTGCAGCCCCTTAATTACAGTGTCCGCCATAGATCTTGGTGTTTGGATTCTCAGGGTAACATTCTTCTCAAATGGACACCAGGACTCAAATTGATCACATTATTAGAAACCGAAAAATTTCCAATGTGTAGACCTTTGCTGGGTAAACGGCCATAATAAGAAAAACATGTTGCTTTACGATATACACAAAAACTCCTCTTCCTCAAAGTCTACTTATACAATATGTTTTCATTTATTCTCTTCTAGATGGGTCACTATCATCATTTATTATGACCATCACTCCAGGGATCTGAGCCAGAAGTAAACATTACACTGCCCCATGAGAGGGAGGAGGACTCTAAAGGAAGAAAATATGGTACCACGTCAAGTATTTGTCTTCTTAGGAAACAGCCTTCCTATAAAAATGTAGAGTAAGAACTCAGATATCATTTTAGAATCTTTTGATGTTTCTGAATAGTAAATCACTTCGTGGACAAAACATGCTCAGATGAGATACTGAACACCTAAAATTTCCTGTAATCAAATAACTTTGTATTCATATTTTAAATATGAAATTATCATATTCTTGGGACTTTCGGTTAACCTAGCACTTCAGAAAGAAAAGAATTATATCCTACTTTTTCCCCTTCTCGAGTAGTATTCTATCATTAGAAAAAGGATTCAGAAATTCAAGAAAATGTCCCTTGGATGGCTTTGTTCCTTAGTCCTCACTTTCGACTGGAATGTGGGGGGTGTTTAAACTGCTCCCGAAATGCCAGCGACTTTCCTGTCCTCGTTACGATCTTGATTTAAGCCATGGACGCATCGTCCTTCCTCGTCACCCACTCGAATCCCTCTCGACCGCAAAACCTCCCCCGCCCCACGGTCAGCAAGGCCGAGTTTTGCAGGGCGATGAACCACCGCGTGGCCGGCCGCAGAGGGTGCGCCCCTCGTCCAGAGCCCACCCCTTCCCGCCCCCGGCAAGAGGATCGCTGATGGTAAAGAGGAGGGTTCCTGCCGGGAGGTACTGGAAGTCGGAGGCAGAAACCTCGACCGAGGTCGTTAGAGAAGGACACGGACATGGAGAGTGGCTTACTTATCTCATCGTGCTCGGTGAACGGTTTGTGCTTCAGTGGACAGCGGTATAGACGGTCAAGCCACCGAGAAGGTGGACGTAGTCCGCCTCTGCTTCAGCCCCAGCGCCCCCAGGAAAGGGGGCTCAGCATGCGGCCGCGCGTCCACTGGGCAGCCAGAGCGGAGGCCCGACACCTAGAGCGCGCGGTTCGAGCAGGACGCGGAAGAGCTGAGCGCCCCGGCTGCAGCTGCCCCCCAGTTCCCACCTGCCCGCAGGAATGCGGGAGGAATGCGGGCAGTGAAACCCCGTAAGCGTGCGCCCCGTCTCACACGTTTCTAGGACTCGGAGCAAACCTTCGCGGCCTCCAGTCCCCCGGGCCTAGAGGCCCCGCCCACTCCCCAAATCAGCGGGTGCCCGGAATCCGGCCAGGGGCGCCCCCGGCGTCTGCACCAAGGATCAACGCCACCTCCTAGGGGCACCCGGGGCAGGACCCCCAGCACCGACTTCTGGGTCCACGCAGTCGAACCCGTACTCAGCACCCAAGGGTCAGAGTTGGCCCCAAAGGAAACGCCACCGGGGGGTCGAGCCCCGCCCCGCCCCTCCGGCCTCTCGCCTCCTCCGGGTCCTGGGGTCCGGGTATGCGGCCCCCAACCCTGATCCCAAGAAATGCCACTTGGCCACCCCCCGACGGTGAGGGAGAGGAGACTTCGGAGCCCACGGAAGGGAAGCCATCCAGCGGCGGGAGCGAGCCGGGGGTCGGGACCCCGAGTTGCGAGCTCCCCAAGCTCCGCCGCCGCCAAAGCGGCTTCCGCGCGCTGGGTCCAGCCCGAGCCCTCGCCGGCCAGGAGCCGGCCCTGGAGTTAGGAGCCTCGGGGACAGACGCGGGTCTGGGGCTCCGGTGCCCTGCCAGGGTGGCTTCGGGGAGAAGGACCGAGGCGGGTCCTGAGTCCAGGGAGCACTTCTGCGGACGCTGGTCGCGCATTCGCTCGGTCACCACCTTCAGAAAGCCCCGCTGATGGGCTCCCCGCCGCCCGCCCCGGCCTCTGGAAACACTTAGCCGTCCCCGGAGCGCGGCTGATTGGAACCAGCTCCAGGCGGCCGGGGGCGCGGGCCGGGGCGCGGGGCCGATAGCCCTGCCCGGCGCCCCTCGCTCCGGAGGACGGGCGCCAGCGCGGCGGCGGGGGCCAACGCCACGGAGGCAGGGGCGAGCCGCGAGCCCACGGCCCGCGCCACGAGCGGACGCGCGGGGTCTTACCTGAGGTCCCGGGTACGGAGAGCAGGAGCGCGGCCGCTGCCCAGACGGCCCGGACGCACAGCGTCGCCCGCCGCGGCAGCGCCAAGCCCCGGGCCATGCCGCTGGCCGTAGGGGCCGGGTCGCCCTCCGCCAGCCGCGCTCGGCCTTCAGGCTTCGGGCCGGGGCGCGGGGCCGGGCGCCACCACCCTTTATGCAGCGCGTCTGGACCTCGGTCTCCTCGCGCTTCGCGAGCTGGTCCTCGTCGAGGACCCCGTCGTCCTCCTCCTCTTCTAGCCTGGATGAGGCGCTCGGCTGCCGCTGCGGCGCGGGGGGCTGGGGAGGCTCCGGGGCGCGGGCTGGGCTCCCGCCGGCCGCCGGGACGAGCGCGGGGGGCGGACCGCGGGCGGGCGCGCAGGGGCAGGGTCCCTGGCTTGCCCGCCCCGAAGGGGAGAGCGAGGCCGGCGCCGGCGCCCCCTGCCGGAGGGACTCGCGGGCGGCGGGCGGGGCGCGCGGGAAGCCGGGGGCAGCCTCCGCGTCCCGGCGGTGGCCTCCTGCGCCCGCCTTTGGGTTGGCGCCTCGGACCGCTGGGACACAGAGGTGGCGCCTTAGGGCGTCCAGTCGGACCGCGCGGGAGCTGCCCACGGTGCACAGGCGTCCAGAGCAGTTGCCACCAACCTTCGGGGGTCGGAAAACCCGGAAACGTAGGTCACAAATCGGAGACTCCCAGCGACACCTCACCCAACCTCTCTCTCTACTGGGGCAGATCATGGAGCCACGGGTCCCAGAAACTCAGGACCCAGGAGGAAGAGAAGCGAGGGCTTGGCAAAGGGGGTGTTCAGGCAGAGAAACTGACGGCGTCACCGCGGGCTCCTGGCCAAGGCCCGTAGGGACAAAGATGTCCCTCCAAAATGCTCAGGCACTTCTGGGAGTGGAGCTGCGTGGAGAGAGCCCGCGGGAGCGCGATGCTATCTGAAGCCACCGCAGCTTTGGGTTTACTGTTAAAAGCAAATTGTGTCATTTTACCCATTAAAGGTCGAACGCTATTTGTTCTTTGCAGAACCCCAGAACATGCAGAATTAATTTGCTTCACTTGTAAAAGACGTTTTGAACGCAATTCAGATAGCATATTTTCTTGCTTATTCTTGGTTTTGCTTAGCACATGCAAAGGTCTGGATTTGGAAGGCCTGAGCCTCTTGTTTGTAACTGAGGAATCTCCTTTTTTTCCTTTTTTTTCCCCTCTCTTGGAGGAAAGATTTGGATTATCCTGCCATTCTGTTGTTTGTTTTCTGTTTTTATCTTTTAACTGATTACCAAGCAGTTTGTTTGGTGTTTTTGCTGGAGCATTATTCTCTGTTAATTGGTGTGAATTAGGGAGAGACCTGGCCTCTGGGCCAGACCCACAGGAGGCTGGTGAGCTTGCCTGCCTGGAATTGCCCCCCACAGATTCAGACATGGCAGAAAATAAAAGTTCTCTAGCTGGGGTCTGCTGACAACATGGCTGGGCCAGCCCAGGCCCCACCCTGTTCAAATTATTTAGGCCTCAAGCTCTCTCTGCCCAATTTGTCTGGAGGAACGTCTCACACAGTTCTCATTAATAATACAGATTAGGGGGGTCTGATTGCAGCTGGCCAGGGCCCCACTGGAAATCCAGAGGGAGAATGGGAAAAAATGCCCACCCTTGGCTGGGTGGTGAAGTCATTATCAAACTTCCTGGACCCCAGCCCCTTCCCCAGGCCATCCTCCTGCCCACACTGGTGCCTCTGAACTGGGGGCTGCTCTCCAGGGTTTTGTTTGAGGTCTACCAGGTGTTTATCTTGGGGTTTTTCCTCATTTTACCTTTCCTTGGGGGCCCCTACAGATGCTTTTAGAATAAGCAAGTTTTAAGAGTTGGTCTTGAAGCACTTAGTTCCAAACCCCTCCATTCTGGATGAAGTGAAAACCAGACAGAGGCTGCAAAGAAGGGTCCTCTGAGCCTGCTCCGAAAAACTCAGTCTCTCAGGAAGACTCTGACACTTCTATGGGACTGTGTGCCTTGGAGGCAGAGATCCTGGCACCTTTGGCCATTTCCCATGGTTTTCTTGTCAGTAACTGCAGCCTGCTTTCCCTGTCTCTCACTCCTTCTTCCCCCTCTCCCTCTTGGTTCAGAACTGAAAGATAAACACAATAAGTAAAATCAGGAAGCACAGGCCTTCTCAGTGACTAGCAAAATGACTTAGATCCAAGGCCAAACTGCAGGTACACACTCCTTCCCACCTATGTTAGTTATGAGTTGCTTCGTAACAAAATGCCGCAGAATATAACAGCTTCAGACAGTAAACTTAGTTCATCGTTTCACATAATTCAGCAGGCCCAGAATTCAGGAGAGGCTTAGCTAAGTGGTGTGTTTCAGAGTCCTCCAGGAGGTTGCAGGCGGATGTCAACCAGAGCTGCAGTCACTGGAAGCCTTAAGGGACTGGAGGATCCTCATAGGGCCATCTAGGTGTCTCATGCTGGGCAGATGAGTGCTGAGTGCTGGGTGTGCAGTGCATGAACCTCTCTACGGAGACCCTTAAATATGGTCACTCCATGGCAGCTCACTGACCCCAAAGGAGAGCCACACAGAAGGAGCCGTGTCTTTTGTAACCCAGCCTTAGAAACACATGGCATCATTTCTGCCGTGCCCCGTTGTCATGTTTCTGGGCCTCATCACAGAAGAGATCTAGACAGGAACATGTCCACTAGGAGGTAGAAATCATTGGAATCCCCCATCACCTCTATGGGAGGCAGCCACGTGGATCCTTGGGATAGGTCGCAAGCAAGAGGGAGAGAAAAGGGGCACACTCTGTACTAGAAAAAGTAAAAGGCGATGCCAGGCACTCCTTGCAGGCTACAACAAGGCCTTAGGCACCAGGGAAGAACATTCCAGGTGGAGTGAAGGGTCAGAGTCAAGGCTTCCAGCCAGAGATACCTGAGAAATATCTGAGGAACATCTTGGAGACCAGGTTGGAGACTGTGTGGCTTAAGGTGACATTATAGTCACCTTAAGTGACTATAGTAACATTATAGTGACATTGCATTTTTTATACTCATTGACTATTGTATGCCTTCTTTTGTGGAATATCTCTTCAAATTTTTGGTTAATTTTTTAATTGGATGATATCTTCTCATCTTTGAGAAATTTTTTTTTGAGAAGTTCTCATTTTTAAGAGTTCTTTTATGAGTTCCAGATGCCAATCTGATTTCAGACTAAGACATACAAATGTACTTGTCCAGTTGCCGACTTGTCTTTTCATTCAAGAAGATAAATAGCCAAACTCACCAGGATAGAAGTCTCCATTTCCCCACTCTCTGCTCCTTACCTGTCTGACCCCCTGAACTTACACAAACGGCTTGGCATAGTCAGGAGAGATCCACGGTTACTAAACCCAAAGTCCATTTTCATGCTCTTTAGCCTTTCTGCAGCACTCTCTCCTGGACCCCTCCCTGCTCAGCTTTGATGATGTCAAGTTCTGTGGATGTCCTCCAACCGTATTTGAGATGTGCTCACAGAGGGAGGGCGGAGGCAAGGTTGCTGTACAAGTCTTGGTAAAGTAACACTGGCAGTTTCCATATTCCCTGCTTATAGACCGCGTAACCTGCTCATAAGCTCATCCTGAAATTGCACATCCATCCCAAACCACGGTGTTTTTGTAAAGTATATTTCCCCTCGAACCATTTATTTCTCGGTACAGCTATTTAAGCTTTCCTGTCTCCAAAAACTCAGATTCAGAAACAATAAGCCAAGGATTCCAACTCTCACCGAGAACTACAAGTTAGAAGTTCACCAAGCTTGAGTGTCGTAGTCGTCATAAAAAAGAAACCATCTTGACCTCCTGATCTTTGTCAGGAAGTGGGAGCTGAGGAGGAAGCCGACAGGAAATCGTTCTTTCCCTTTGTAGTTCATCATTTGTATGAAGAAGACTCCCACCTGGCAGGTGGTGATCTCGGGGAGACTACACTAGTCAGAGCTCTGGGCTTGATCTCTTGAGTCAGCTAGGCAAATAAATGTCTCACAGTCTATTCTCCTCCCTCGTCACCAAATATGTGATGTCTCAGCTGACACCAGATATCTGACAGAAAATCGGGTCGGCATCCGACATCTGAATCCCACTGCGACACTGACCACCCAGAGTCAGCCTCACTTCACAGGTTTCAGGGCTCAGACCTCAAGATCGCACTGACTTCGGACGCCCGCTTCACCTACTGACTCCGGGTGCTTACCTGGGATTTCTGTCTGACTTGCTACAAATGCAAAGGTTCCCACAAATCCCTCCTCTAAAACCCCCTGCAGAACTCTGGCACACACTGCCCCTCCTGCCGCTGGTTCACCATAAGGATAAAGGGTGCCACTCAGGGATCCCGCTGTGGAAGAGATGCATGGGGTGAGGTCTGGGTGGAGGGGAATGGAGCGTGCCTGCCCTCTCCAGGCACATCCATCCCCCAGAACCGGGACCTGTTCACCAGTGTGGAAGCTCCCTGAACCCTGTCATCCAGAGGACCCAGTGGAGTCTTCCCTGGGTGGTCACGACCCATCACACATCATTGTCAGGGGTGGGGTGGAAGCTGCACCTCTCTAGTCAAGGCTGGATCTTTCTGGCGACCAGCCCCTAACCTGAAGCTATCCAGGGCCACAGCCACCAGCCAGCCCATGAGCATGAATTCAGAAAAGGTCTAACAGCTTGTTATGAATGATACCTGATGCTCATCACAGGAAATCCTAGAGTTTTAGGAGCTCTGTGCAAGAACTGGTGACAAAGACCAAGTATATATTTCCCATTATACCACACACATATAGTCAGAATGTTTTTCCTGATGCAGGAGTTAAAAACAGTAATGATTCATTCTTTTAAAAAAATCAATAATCCAAGATGTATTTTTATCACCATTGTTACTACTTCATGATTATTATGTTAAAATACTAATGCCACCAAGATTTTTGTTCAATGATGTTTCGTGTCTATGATATCTTTCAAAATCCCTTTTTAAGATAATTTATTTCTTAGTCTTAAAAGTGATGTAGTCTGGGATGGTGGTACTTCAGCAGGCTGAGGCAGGAGGATAACAAGTTCAAGGCCAACCTCAGCAACTTAATGAGAGTCTGAATTTTTTTATAGGGGGGGGAACTGGGGATGTAGCTCGGTAACAATCACTTATCTAGCATGTGCCAAGTACTGGGTTCAAAGGCCAGTACCCCAAAATAGAAACAACTCAAAGCAAAACTAATGTAGACTCTTTACCCCTATGACCAATGCTACAGTTTAAACATGGAATTTCCCTCCAAGGCCCTTGAGTTAAACATGGTGGTGCTGTTGGGAAGTGGTGAGAGGTGGGTCTCCTGGGAGGCCCTTAGGTCACTGGGTATGTTCCCCCAAAAGGAATTGTGGGAACTTGACCTTTTCTCTTTCACTGGTCCCTGGCTCACAAGTGTTTTCACTCCAACACACACTCCTTGCCATAGGCCCAAATAATGGGGCCAACGGATGATGGACTCCAAAACTGAGAGCCAAGATAAAACCTTTTCTCTTCACAAGTGGATTGCCTCAGGTATTTGTCATAATAATGGAAAACTGACTGACACAATAAAAAAAATCACCTGTTTTACTGGACAGTGCTTAGACATACAACTGCTCTCTTGAATAACACAATCTCTGAAATACATTGAAAACTATGGTTCCACTAGTTAAAGCTTCTGGAAGCCGAGACCTATAGTGAGCAGTCTTACATTCACCCTGCTGGTGTTGATGTATGTTAGGGATTGAACTGTGTTTTCCAAAAAGACGTTGAAGTTCGAATACCAGGAACAAATCCCTCCCTGGGGCCTTCAGAGGAAGCCAGTCTCGCCCACACCTTGATCTCAGACTTCTGGCCCCCAGAACCGGGAGGCAATCATTTCTACTGTTTAAGCCACTCAGTTTTGTGTTCTTGGCTGTGGTGGTCCGAGAAAACTAATATTAAAGAGTAGTGAGGATAGATCAGGGACAGCCCTCTCAAGTTCTAATTATCATAAAACAAACCACACAAAATTGTTGAACACAGATTATCTCAACTAGACTAAGCACACATGCACACTCACATTCACACTCACATTCACACATTCACACTCACATGCACACTCACATGCACACTCCCATTCACACTCCCATTCACACATTCACACTCACATGCACACTCACATGCACACTCACATTCACACTCACATGCACACTCACATGCACACATTCACACTCACATGCACACTCACATGCACACTCACATGCACACTCACATGCACACACTGCTCTGTGTTAGAGGAAGACACCACCGTTCTCATTCCCAGGAGGGTGTGACTGATGATCCAGTGATCCTCCTGTAGACATGAATGTGCTTCCTCCCTGGGGTTGATCTGGGCCATTCTTGAACTGGATCCACCACAGGTGACCTCATTAAAGGAAAATCCAGAACACCAGGGAAAAAATGGGTCCTCAAACCTTGGTAAGTAGAGCAGTCGTGGGTAGCTCTGCAGAGGGATTGGAAGCCTTCATGCTTAACAAGTCCTGCCGTACTGGGTCAAGACACGTCCCATAAGGTTTCCCATAAGGTTTTAGGGCTTTCTACTACTGTGCCATTAACAAGATGTGGTGGTCCTCTGTGAGATTTAGGCAGTCCTTGAATGTGAGGAGATGGGATAAGTTCAAAGATGTAGGTCACGATTCCTGTCCAGTTTAGAAGGTCAGTATGTAACAGGGTGACTACATGATGTTGCCTTTCTCATCACCCCATGAGGATGCATGCAGCTTCTCTCCATTTCCTTTTTAATTTTTATTTTATTTTTTCGGTACCGAGGATTGAGCCCAGGGGTGCTTAACTGATGAGCCACATCTCCAGGCCTTTTAATTTTTAAATTTGGAGATAGGGTCTTGTTAATTTGCTTAGGGCCTTGTTAAGTGGCCGAGGCTGGTCTGGAATTTGCGGTCCTCCTGCCTCAGCCTCCTGAGCCACTGGGATTACAAGCATGCTCCACCGTGCCCTGCTCTCTCCATTAAAAAAAAAAATGTAGTTGTAGATGGAAAGCATCCTTTTATATTATTTGCTTATTTTGGGGTGTGGTGCTAAGGATGGAACCCAGTGCCTCACCCACACTAGGCAAGCACTCTGCCACTGAGCCACAGCCAAAGCCCCTCCATTTTTATTTTTGAGATTTCTTTTTTAAGGGATTTATAGGTGAAACCCACCTGTGGGCACAACGAAGGTGTTGTTGTGGACATGAGCCTCGTCAGTTGTAGGAAATTGTCTACTAAAGCCAATGTTTTACTCTTCTGGGAGGTTGAGACATTGAACAGAGTAAGAAGCAGGGAAAATTCATCAGACAAACCAATCTGCTTGTCTCTTCCACAACAGACAGTTAACAGGAAAGTCAACACAACTGATCAGGACGTATATGAAAAGCAAATACTTAATTTGATCAGTAACCAGAGAAATGCGAAATGAAATAAAGTCCTATTTTTGTAAATGGCGAACATTTTAAGGGAAACCGGAGTTCCCCATCACTGTGAGTGGGAAGTATAGTGGAATACACCCCTGTTGTGCCTGGGTGTGCCCACCTCAGAGCTGACCTCCTGTGCAGGGACACAGTGGCAGAGTGCTTAACAGTGACGTCCTTCAAACTGACCTGAGTTCGAATGTGACTTCTATTCACATAACCTTGATTTTTTTTGTTTGTTTGTTTGTCAAGATTAGTTGAGTACTTGAAATGTAATACTCTTAGGAAAAAAATGATCTGTTGGATATGATTTAGCCTAATGCAGGGGCAGTGCCTGTAATCCCAGAGGCTGAGCCAAGAGGATCAAAATCTGAGACCGTCCTGGGCAACTTAGCAAGACCCTGTCTCAAAATAAAAATAAAAAGGGCTGGAGATGGCGTTCAGTGGGACAGAAAAAGGTATGATTTAAACCACTATCATGTCAGATAGCTGGTCACCAGAAATCTTTGCAGAAGGATCAGGAAGCTCTGAATCAGTATGACTCAAAGTAGGCGGTCTGTGGACACTTCACCAGGTCCACGACAAGATGCAATGCAAGTCAACGCATGGTTCCCTTCACCCAGAAAGTCTTGCTTAGTAGAATCACTAGCTGAGCAGTGAGCATAGCGTGCAAGGTGACACACTCTAGCACAAGTTCTTCATCTTGTGGCACACTTAAATGCAGACCAAACTTTGAGAAGCACCAATTTAAATCTTCTTTGTCTTATTTTTTGCCTATTTGATTAATCAGTGCCTGAAGAAAACTTGTTGAAGAACTCCGTGATTGTGATTTTGTGAATTTGTTCCCATAATTATGTCAGGTTTTGCTCGCTTGCTTGCTTTTTTTTTTTTTTTTTTGGTACCAAGGATTGAACCCAGGAGTGCCTAACCACTGAGCCACATCCCCAGAACATTTTATTTTTTCTTTTGAGATAAGGTCTTGCCAAGTTGCTCAGGCCCTCACTAAGTTTCTGAGGCTGGCTTTGAACTCACGATCCTCCTGCCTCAGCCTCCCAAGCCACTGGGATTACAGGCATGCACCACTGCACCTGGCTGCTTTCTGTATTTCTCAACATTGTTGTTAAGTACATGTAAATCTGTGATAATTTGATCTACTTAGGCTCTACTTTGTTTTAGCATGATGTGGGGTAAACACTTATAGTGACTTCATTCCCCATTGTCTAATCTTCTGAATATATATTCTTCCCCTCTCTCCCATTATTGTAGTCTAGCTTCCTCTTATCAGTAAAAACATGGACCTTTGGCTTTTGTGGACTGGCTTATTTCACTTAGCATGAGAGTTTTTGGATCCATCCATTTATTTGCAAACACTATTAAGCCATTCTTCTTTATGGCTGAGCAATACTCCATTATGTGTATATATACTACACTTTCTTTATCCACTCATTTGTTGAAGGGCACCTAGGTTGGTTCCATAGCTTAGCAATTGTGAATTGAGCTGCTATAAATATTACTGTGGCTGCATCTCTGTACTATGCTGATTTTTTTCTTTTTTAAATATTTTTTTAGTTGTTGATAGACCTTTATCTTATCTATTTATACGAGGTGCTGAGAATTGAATCCAGTGCCTAACACATGCCAGGCAAGTGTGCTACTGCTGAGCCACAGCCCCAGCCCTGCTAATTTTAAATCCTTTGGATATAAACTGGAGAGTGAGATAGCTGGGTCCAATGGTGGCTCCATTCCAGGTTTTCTGAGGAATTTCCATACTGTTTTCCAGAGTGGTTGCACCAGTTTGCAGTCCCACCAGCAATGCATGAGTGCACCTTTCCCCCACACCCTTGCCAACATTTATTGTTGCTTCTATTTTTGATAATTGCCATTCTGACTGGAGTGAGATGGAAGCAGAGTGTAGTTTTAATTTGCATTTCTCTAATTGCTGGAGATGGTGAACATTTTTTTCATACATTTGTTAACCTTTTCTGAGAAATGTCTGTTTTGTTCCTTTGCCCATTTATTGATTGGTTATTTGACTTTTTGGTGTTTAAGTTTTTTGAGTTCTTTATAGATCCTGGAGATTAATGCTTTATCTGAGATGCAGGTGGCAAAGATTTTCTCCCATTTGTAGGTTCTCTCACATGTTCTTGATTGTTTCCTTTGCTGTGAAGAAGCTTTTTGGTTTGAGACCATCCCATCTATTGATTATTGATTTTACTTCTTGTGCTTTGGGAGTCTTGTCGAGGAAGTTAGTTCCTAAGCTGGCGTGGAGGAGAGTGGGCCTTCTTTTTCTTCTAGTGTGTGCAAGGTTTCTCGTTAGATTTCTAGGTCTTTGCTCCACTCTGAGTGAGTTTTGTGCAGGTTGAGAGACAGAAGTTTAATTTCATTTTTGCTCTGTATGAATTCCCAGTTTCCCCAGCACCATTGGTTGAAGAGGCTATTTCTTATCCAATGTGAGTTTATGGTGCCTTTGTCTCGTATGAGATAACTGTATTTATGTGGCCTGTCTTTGTGTCTTGTATTCGGTTCCACTGGTCTTCATGTCTGTTTCGGTGCTGATCTATGCCACCTTGGTCACTAAGCTCTCTAGTTTAATTTGAGGTCTGGTATTGTGATGCCTCCTGCTTCGCGTCTCTCATTAAGGATTGCTTTGGCTATTCTGGGCCTTTTATTTTTCCAGATGAATTTCGTGACTGCTTTTTCTGTCTATGAAGAATATCATTGGAATTTTTATGGGAATTGCATTAAATCTGTATAGTGCTTTTGGTAGTATGGCCAATTTTGACAATAATTCTGCCTATCCAAGAATAGAAGGACTTTCCATCTTCTATGGTCTCCCTCAATGTCTTTATTTTGTGTTCTGTAATTTTCATTGTTGAGGTCCTTTACTTCTTTTGTTAGATTGATTCCCAGTTTGTTTGTTGGATTTTTTTTTTTTTTTTTTTGAGGCTATTGTGAATGGGATGATTTTTCCTAATTTCTCTTTCAACTGATTTTTCACTGGAGTATAGGAACACAGTTGATTTCTGGGTGTTAATTTCATATCCTGCTATTTCGATGAATTTATTTATGAGTTCTAGCAGTTTTCTTGTGGAGGTTTGGGGACTTCTAAATATAAAATCATGTCATATACAAAGAAAGATACTTTTACCTCTTCTTTTCCTATTAGTATCTTTTTAAGTTCTTTCTTCTGTCTGATTTCTCTGGCTGGAGTTTTCAGAACTATGTTGAATTGAAGTGGTGAAAGAGGGCATCTGGGTCCAGTTCCTAGATGGACTACTTACAGTTTTTCTCTGTTTAGAACGATGTTGATCGTGGGTTTCTCATACATAGCTTTTACAATGTTTGGGTACGTTCTTTCTGTCCCTAGTTTTTCTAGTGTTTCGAGCATGAATGGGATGCTGTATTTTGCCAAATGCTTTTTCTGCAGCTATTGAGATAATCAGCCATTTGTGTCTTTAAATCTATTTATGTGATGAATTACATTTACTGATTTCCGTTATGTTGAACCAAACTTATATCCTTGGAATGGACCTCACTTGATCGTGGTGCACTATTATTTTAATGTGTTTTCATATGCAGTTTGTCAATGTTTTATTAAGGATTTTTGCATCTACGTTCATGAGGGATATTGGACTGAAGTTTTCTTTCCTTGATGTATCTCTGTCTGGTTTTGGTATCAGGGTGATACTAGCCTTAAAGAATGAGTGTAGAAGGGTTCCCTCCTTTTCCATTTCTTGGAATAATTTGAGGAGGATTGTTAGTCCTTCTATAAGTGTCTGGTAAAACTCAGCTGAGAATCCATCTGGTCTTAGGCTTTTCTTTGTTGGTAGGATTTTGCTCTTTAATTTTATATTTTCCTTTTTGACTTGTTGAGCTAAAGTTTTACTTACTATTTTGTTTGAAAGACATACATCATATTTCTACTTCATTAGATATTCTTAACAAATATACATCGTTAAATTTAAGTCTGAGACACACTGGGTAAGTAGTATGTTCTTCTGAATAAGATTAAGAATTTACTATATTTTAACTTTCCTCCAAACTATTCTATCTCACATGGCATTGGCTGGTATTTTATTTCTAGCTTTCATTAAATAAATATTTTTTTCTTTTTATTTATTTTATAACCAGTACTTATTAAGATGTTCTTTAAATTTTTTAAAATATTATATAATGAAATTGACTGATTATTTTGAGGTATAGTTCTAGGAAGTTTAATTCATGTGTAGATTCCAGTCATTCCCATCCTAATCAGGATTCAGAACAATGAATGGTATAACCTCAAACAACCCCCTTGCGCTGTTCTTTGATTGTCAGAGAACCACCTACCCTCAATCCATGACAACCGTTGACCAGTCCCATCACCATAGTTTACCCTGTTGAGAATGTCACATAGATAGAATCATTCAGCATGTAGTCTTTGGAGACTGATTCCCTTCACTCAGCATAATGCCTTTGAAATTCATTCTGGTTATAACATGTATCCATTGTTTCTCCCTTTTTATGGCTGAATAGTATTCCAGTCTCTCCATTTTTTCATTCACCTGTTGAAAGACAATTTGGTGTTTCCAAGTTTGGAGACCATGTAGAGGGTGCTATAAGTATCTATGTGGAGGTTTTTGTAAGGACATGAGTCTTTGGTTCATCTGGGTAAATACCCAGGAGTGGAATTGCTAGTTGTTTGACAAGTATATCTCATATATGTGTATATATATGTATGTATATGTATCTATATAATATTATATTATATTTAAATTTATGAGAAATGGCCAGACTGTTTCCCAGAGCAGCTGTAACCATTGTACATCTTCACCAGCAGCGTGGGACAGAAGTAGTTGCTCCTCACCTCATTCCCACCTGGTCTTTTTACTGGAGCTATTCTAATAGATGTGCGGTTATCTCTCCTTGTGGCTCTAATTTGCATTCCTCTGTCAACTACAATGTATCTTTGCATGTGTTTACCTTCTAACCTCCTCTTCTACTTGGCAAAGGGTCTGTTCAAGGCCTATGCCATTTCTTTAACGAGGTTGTTAAAAAATAATTACTTCATAAGAAATTCTTGAGACTTGCAGACATGTTTTATCACTTTCATGGTGGCTTCCCATTTCTTTTCTTCTTCCTAAAATACAACCTTGGTAGGACTTTCTATGAAGAGCTAACAATCTAACAAAAAGAACCTCCTTAATATGTATTGAAACATCATCTTAGAACCACCCCCTTATTTCAGAAATATAGCTCGGCTAGGTACGGGATTTGAAGTCCTCGGTCATGCGCTCTAACACCATAAATACGTGATCTGGTTCTTCAGTGGCATTTTTGAAAAATCGGCTGTAAATCTGATGGTCAGCCTTTCACAGCTGATTGGTCTTTTCTCTCTGGTGGTCTTTAGGATTTTTCTCTTTATCCTACAGCTTTGCTCTAATATTTCTTAATATGAATTTACCTTCATTTATTCTCTTGGAGACTTGGCAGATCTTTCCAGTCTCAAGATTCTTATCTTGGTTTCTGGAGGTTTCCTAGACAGCACCTTTGGATCTCACCCGTCATCTCTATTCCTAGAATGTTTCCGCAGAGACCTCTGTGCACATCTGCCTCCGTTCCTCCCAACTTGCCTCTCACGTTGTCCCTATCTTTAGATGTGTCTTCTGAGTTCCGCCTTCTAAAGGATTTTCTCCAGCTGCAAAGTCTTTACTTTTTCAACTCTGTAAACCTTATTATTAAATGTGTATAAGCTGCTATTTTTACAGCCGTATTTATTAGCTCCAAGGTCCCGTATTTTTTTGTATCTGGGGTTTTTTTTGGGGGGGGCAGTTCATAAGTGTCACGCTTTTGTTTTGTGAACTATTTCTTTTCCTGTACTTTTGAACACTTCTGACATACCGATTTTACATCCTCCTCTTGTTTTTATATTGTCAAGCACCTGTGAAGGGCTGGTGAACCATAGGAAGGGGCGCTCAGGCTGGGTGCAGGACAAGATCACTGCACAAGAGGTCAACGAGGTGCGAAGAGATCACTGCACAAGAGGTCAACGAGGTACGAAGATATGCCAGGATTTTCTGCATGTTCATCAAAATCATGGAGAAGTAAAATAGGAGTCGTGTTAGAGCAAGGGACAGTGAGCCAGGGGTGAAGATCTTCAAGGACCAAAGGGAGCTGACTTGGAAGTAGGAGTTGACGGTGACTTGAGGTGACTTATGGCAGGGGATCCACGGCTGGAGTCTTTGGACACTGGCTATAGTGGAAGCAGCAAAGCAAGGGACACCTCCAGACCCAGTGGAAGGAGGGTTTCCCCAAATGACTGCACGGAAGAGATCCTGGTCCAATCCACGGTTGACCTGCTCCCCATGCAGGTACCATTCGGTTAAAATAGGCTTGAAATCACCTGACTCTGCTGACCCAGCCCCAGTTTCCCCTCCTCGGTTTGCTGGCCTGCCTCTGCTGTCTCCACAGATCCCCACCATGGATTCTGCCTTTTTGCTTTTAGCTGAAACTTTTACCCTTATTTCGTGGAGGAAAACAACAACAACAACAAAAAACAACCCGAGTGCTCACCCTGTGCAGCTGTTTCTGCTTCCTCTGAAGATGATTGCCCTGCCCTCTCACTTGACCAAGGCGGAAGTTCCCAGAGCATATCCACTCGGGACCACCAACATCCCCCCCGGCTATCTCCTGCAGTAACAGTTTTACTGCTATACTGGATTGATTTCTATATCAATCAAACATGCGGCTATTTCTTCCAGATTAAAAAATATCCCGTTTGATTCCCCCAGACCCATGGCTCCTGCTGCACCTTTCTGATCCGAGTTAGAGACAACAGCATCAGAGCTGCCCATTCTGCCTCTCGATGTGCTCTTGGGAGCCTACGTCTCTTGGATAACTGATGTGGCTTAATTTGTATTTTCTATTAAGAGATCATTCTTACACTTTCTCTTATTTCTTTAAATGTAGGAGCTTCCCTAGCTCTTTGCACACGCTTAAAGTCGCTGATTTAAAGTGTTTGGTCTGGTAGGTCCAAAGTCTGCCTGCCTCGGGGACGTTTTCTATTGATTGAGTTGTTATTGTTTGTGTTTGTTTGATTGTTTTGTTTTTTCAACAAACGCCCCTGGAAGAAAACTGTTCTTGCTCTGAAAACAATAAACCAAAACAAAACAAAAACCAACTACCACCAGCATTTCCAGTGATGTCTTCCAGGGAGCCACCAGACAGGTCAGATCATGACTGTTCTCTGGGAATGGGTCTTTGAAGAAGCTCCACCTCCGTTCTGCCCTTTCCGCTGACTTCCAGCCTGCCATTCTGCCAAGCCTCTGTGAAGCTGGGAAGCAGGGAACAGGAATAGGGCAGACTAAAGCCCCCTATGATCTGCTCTTCTTACTGACACTTGGCGGGTCTTTTTGCATAAACGCTCTCTAGAGGGAGACAAGCTGTTGGTTGATTTCCAGAGTTCTTAGAAAGTGGATTCTGGAAATCTTGTTAGTTTTTCCATGACTTTCATGAGGCAGAGAATTTTCAGAGGCCATGACTTCCCAGTTCCCACTGACCTTGAACTCATTTCTGGCAGGATGTCATCGCCACCTCTCTGCACAAGCTACTCCTGACAAGGTCTACGGTGACCTTCCCTTTTTCTGAATCCCAAATGGATTGAGAGAGTGTTTTTGCGAAGGCGTCAGGAATGACGTGGTGGGGATTGAATCAGAGCAGGTCAAGTCCCTTACCTCTGTGACAACGTCACCATATCCTGGTAGATGACTTAAAAGAATAAATATAAATAAATTTAAAAAAGAAAAAAAAGATCGACCATGAATCCTCATCTTACATGATCCGCGAGCAGGAGTCAGCCTCACCCCTGAAGCACTTCCAAGGTTGGCTTCTTATGCGTTTTTGTCCCCTGGTTTCCTTTGGACCATATTGGTCAGTTTCTTCATCTCCTTTTAGATTTCCTTTACCCAGCATGACTTCTAAATGTTGGAATGGCTCATTCCCTGGCGATCATATGCCATCTCACGCCACTGCATGCTGATACTACCAAACAGAACCCTCCACCCTGGAGCCCTGCCCTGAACTCCAATGTCACGTGAGCAATGACACGCCCAATGTCTCCACTTGTGTTCTGAGAGGCAAGTGAAATTCTGAAATATCTAAATGTGCGTAGGCTACAGACAGATCTCTCTCATTTCAGTATAGATATCAATGGGGGCAGAAACTTTGAGTCATCCTTGGCTTGACTTCTCTCACTTAGCACATCAAATCCTGTAGCAAATGTGTTGGCTCTACTTTCTGACTATAACCCTAAAGCAGCCACTTTTTATCACCTGGACCATAATCCAAGCCTCCATGATCTCTTGGATGAATAGCCTCCTAACTGCTTCTGTCTTTGCTGTGTTAAATTTAATCTCACACATCAGCTGGGAAGATGCATTTGAAATCCACTTTACAACTCTTCCTCCTCTCCCACTAATTTCCCCTATAATTGTTCCCATCTGTAGGAAAAGCCAGCTCCCTCCCCTTGGCCGGCCGACTATGTGTGCAGTCTGGCCCTGTGCTCTCCTATACCCTGCACCCCATGAGACTCCCTGTCCTTCCGTCACTCACCCTGTCCATGTGGGCTATTTTGGCCTTCCCACAGGATGAACACTGCCCCCGCTGTCTGGGACTCACTTCTCTGACAGGCCACGTGGCTGCTTCTCCCCCTTTAGGTGCTGTTCAGTGTCACCTCCTTAGTGGACCCTTTCCTCACCACCTTAATCCCAAACCTAACCAATCGTACCCCTTTGCTGCTGTATTTTCTCCTGAGCATGCACCACGGTCTGCAGGACCACAGTCCACTTATTTTTATTGAGTGTCAACAGTCAACTCCCCTAGGAGGAATCCAGTGGTCTGAAGAATCCATGCAGAGAGAGCAGCATCCTCCCTGATAGCATGGCAGCCTCAGAAACGGAGACCCATCTGGCCCCTTGAAGGGATGTACCACCACCTTCCTGGGAGTCTGTATCCCCAGCCATGGGGTGACCATCCCAAGTGGTCTTTCACTCTTGAGCCAGGGCTCTGAAATTCCACAGATGTGCTCAGAGTTCCTTTGCTGGCTCACATGGTAACTCTTTCTGTCCTGCTGCACAAGAATGCATGATTTACACATCTCTTAGGGGGTGTAGATTGTACAAGTGATGTATTATGCCATGAATTCCAACCCCGCTCTTGTCAGTATTCATTTGAGGGTCGGATGCCATATCATAAAAATAATATGAATGGTAACAACTAAAATTTATGGGGGTTGGTTGAAAAATAAGATTGATAACTTGTTGAAATAATAAAACACAAAAGTGTTTTTCTTCTTAAGGATAAAAAGAAATTTAGTATTCACCTGGGATGGAAACTAAATCATTCTCCAGTAAGTTCTCATCTAACTCATGTAGTGAAATAAGTAACAAAATGAGTGCCATCCTCAAAATTGATTATATGCTGAACTTAAACATTTCCTGACTTGCCATATATAGTAATTCTCACTGCCCCATGGTAAATCGATGGCTTTTTAATGAAGTGATAGTAAATAAATTAGTATCTGTACAGCATATAGAATGGTACCTAGTAGAGTACCATATGTGTAAGCACTTATGAATTCTAAAACACAGAGCTATGTGTTGCATTATGTATTTTATTTTTTTCCCATGAAACAACAGTGTATAGTAACATCACTCTGTAACTCTGTCAATTCTTTTTGAATTGTCTTACAATTTTTAGTTTCCAAACAAGTGAATATAACCATATTACATCCGTATATTCATATAAGTGAACAGAACACCATGTACACCTTCCTTTCCAACTCAGACCTGGCAGAATGGTTCCTGCAAAGAAGGGAGTTGAAAGAAGAAGGGTCCTTCTGCCATTAACAAGGTGGTGACCAAGAATCCACATCAATGTTCACGAATACACACCCGGAGTGGCCTTGGGAACTTAGAGAGATCCAGCAATTTGCCAAAAAGGACATGGGCACTCCAGCTGGCACACTGTTGCAGGGAGGGCTGGTGGTGATGGGGCTGGTTTCTTGTGACTTCCTTCTGACATTGTGCCATGGTGACACTGGTTCTCTTTGGGTCTGGTCTTCCCCAGTTCCTGATTCATGAGTTGCTTCTTATTCAAAGAAATGCTTTAATATTGTACTCTGCCTCCAATTTTTCTTTCACAGTGGCTAAAGTGAAAGTTTGTGTGCTACGTATGTTTTCAGATTGGAAAAGAGAACTATGGCGCCCAATCTTATCACATCCCATAGGTGTGTTCAGGATGCGAGCCTTGGATGGGTTCACTCAGAATCTAGTGGCAGCACAATGGCCTCTTGGAGCTTGAAAGTACAGAATGGAGATGGATTCTGTCAGCCAACCATCTCCCTCAGGATATAGACCTATAGGAACAGGTGTAGCTCATGACGGAGGGCTGGGGGTGTGGGAGGCAGAGAGAAGTTAGGGGAATCCCCCCACATGGCAGACACCAGTCCTAGCATTAGTGCACCAGAGGTGATCTGAACACAGCTGGTCCCCTGCCCTCCACGCCTCTCACGTTCCACCTTCCTGCCGTTAAACTGGTCTGCTTTGGTTTCTGTTTTCCTCATCTCCTCCCCTGCCCACTGCAGTCAGACAAGACTGGCCCACTTTGAGTCTTGTGAAGGAAAGTCTGCTGGAGAGAGAGGCGTTCTGGAACATCTTTTGGTTGATGTCAGGCCTGGATGTGAAGCCTTTTCCTACACCTGTTACCTTGCTGGCCAGAATGCCACACTGCCAAAGCAAAAGGAGAGAAGGTCCCCATCTGTGGTGACAGCTGAGCCAGGGATCAGGCAGACCCGGAGCCTGACTGACCCAACGCCAGGTATCCTCATCATTGAACTAGTTGAGCTATGATGCCTGCTTCTAGCTCAAGGTATTCTAATGGACATTATCATGGCTTGGATCTGGAAAGTTCCCCACAGTTCCATGCACTGAAGGTTTGGTTCCAGCCTGTGGGCTATTGGGAGGTGGTAGAACCTTTAGGAGAGAAGGCAGAGTGGGAGGAAGTTTAGTCATTGGGGTTGTGCCCTTGAAGTGGATATTGTAGGATCCAGTCCCTTCCTCTCTCTCTCTATTGCTTCCTGATCACCATAAAGTAATGGGCTTTACTTCCACCATGGGCTCCTGCCAGGAGGTACTGCCTTGCCACAGGTCAAAAAGCAATAAAGCAACACTGGGGACATAGCTCAGTTGGTAGAGTGCCTGCCTGGCATGTTTAAGGCCCTGGGTTCAATCCTCAGCACCACCAAATAAATAAATAAAGCAACACAGCCAACCAACTGTGGGTCAAAATTGTGACCCAAATTACACTGTTTCTTCTCCTTTTAAGTTGATTCTCTCAGGTGTTTTGTCCAGTGACAGAAGGCAGACTAAGACACCTTATTTTTACAGAAAACTCACTGTTGGTTCACAAAGCAAATCAAGTGACCATTGCATGTGGCTATGTGTCACCAAAACCCACGATGAAGGAAAGTTCCTCCATCACCGTGATGTGGGCATGTTAGGTAAAAGGTTCAGAAAATGCCACTCCAAAGTGTGTGGTTTGCTATATGGATTTCTTTGACCTGAAGGGACCTCAGAGGAGATGCTGGAAGCGTTCTGCCTCCTCCTGTCTACCTGAAATCAATCATAAAATCTCCCATGAGAAAGGTTTCCTCGCCGTTCCAGGAAGAGATGAGCATTCTCAATGGGCACTGGTGGTTGATGCTGAATGTACAAAAAAGCTCAAGAAAATCATTCTCATCTCACATGAGTCTCCCACATTCAGTTCTTCATCACTGCCTCACAGTTTGCTGCCCTAATCCCAGCTCTTTGTCTTGGGTACAAGGGTGTATAAGGTTTGGCGTCTAATGGCTTCTTTGGGTCTTTGGGTTCTGTCTGAAGATGCCCACGTAGATGGAAAGATGAGGAGTGTGCGTGCTTCTCTCCTTTAACCTACGTCAGTTTAATTCTTAGGCCAGCTGCAAAACCCAAGTAGATAGAAGGAATTTTCCTCTCCCCTACGTATGTAAGCAAAGCAGAAACCATGAGAGAGCTGGAAAGTAGAAGCAATGCTCAGAAGGTTTTCTCCTTTATAAAGGAATAAAATGAGTGTACTTGAAGCAAGAAACAAAAGGCTCGTTACAGAAAACCTGACTCCTCCAAAGGAAAGGCTTCACGTAGAAAATGAAAATCGTTGTTTGTCTTCCTGAGAGCTGCCATTCTGACTGGAGTGAGATGACATCTTAGAGTGGTTTTGATTTGCATTTCTCTGATTGCTAGAGATGATGAACATTTTTTCATATATTTGCTGATTGATTGTATATTCTCTTCTGAAAAGTGTCTGTTCAGGTCCTTGGTCCATTTGTTGACTGGGTTATCTGTTTTTTTGGTGTTTAGCTTTTTGAGTTCTCTATATACCCTAGAGATTAGTGCTCTCTCTGATGTTTGAGGGGTAAAAACAACAATAAGTGTTGGCGAGGATGTGGGGGAAAAGGCACACTCATACATTACTGGTGGGACTGCAAATTGGTGCAGCCGATAGGGAAAGCAGTGTGGAGATTCCTGGGAATATTGGGAATGGAACCACCATTTGACCCAGCTATCCCTCTCCTTGGTCTATACCCAAAGGACTTAAAAACAGCATGCTACAGGGACACAGCCACATCAATGTTTATAGCAGCTCAATTCACAATAGCTAAACTGTGGAGCCAACCTAGATGCCCTTCAGTAGATGAATGAATAAAAAAATATGGCATTTATACACAACGGACTATTACTCGTCAATAAAAGAGAATAAAATCATGGCATTTGCAGGTAAATAGATGGAGTTAGAGACGATAATGCTAAGTGAAGTCAGC
The DNA here is from genome assembly GCF_048772815.1 of Callospermophilus lateralis. NCBI lineage: Eukaryota > Metazoa > Chordata > Mammalia > Rodentia > Sciuridae > Callospermophilus > Callospermophilus lateralis. The sequence continues at coordinate 77,323,640 of NC_135321.1, forward strand.
CAATCCCAAAAAACCAAATGCTGAATATCTTCTCTGATATAAGGAGGCTGATTCATAGTGCGGTAGGGAGGGGGAGCATGGGAGGAATAGACAAACTCTAGGTAGGGCAGAGGGGTGGGAGGGGAAGGGGGGAGGCATGGGGTTAGCAAGGATGGTGGAATGTGATGACATCATTATCTGAAGTACGTGTATGAAGACATGAACTGGTGTGAACATACTGTGTATACAACCAGAGATATGAAAATGGTGCTTTATATGTGTTAATATGAATTGTAATGTATCCTGCTGTCATGTATAAATAAAAATTATTATAATGAAATAAATTACTGGCTATCTTCTAAGCATTTTAACCAGTGAGCCATGTTCCCAATTACCTTAAAAAAATCTTCACACTGTTTTGAGTATCACAAAAGTAATAAGTATTCTTGAAAAAATGAAAACCCTATAGAACTGTTTATGATAAGATACAAAATATGTCCTCCCCATGTCCCCCAATTTGCTTTTCTTTCCTAAGTAAAATCTTTGTTTCTCATGTTGTCATCTAAAGCTTTTTTTTCTCTCAGTTATAATCATAGACACTCCTTTCTCATTATTTGTGGATTCTGATTTTGTGAGTTCAGCTGTTCACTAATATTTATTTGTAACCCCCAAATCAATAGTTCATGGTGCTTTTGTGGACACTCACACAGTTGCAAAAAATGTGAGACCCCTGGCATGCATGTGCCTAGGTGAGGTAGAGCAAGGTGACACTGTACCTCCTTGTTTCAGCTTGCAGACTGTGAACGGGTATCCTCTTCTCAGTCATTTTAGTGGTAGGTTTTGAATTTTTGTGCATTTGCAGACAATTTCACTAGTTAGAAGGGCTCCTAACTGATGAGCTTTGAAATCGTCATCCTTCTGTCTCTCAGCCTTCTAATTTCCTAGCTTTTGCATTACTGACCACCATCTTTAGTCATTGTTCAGTCGATAATTCAAACTTTTCAGTGGAATCTTCAACTTTAACAATCACACATATGCATGATTTACATACAAATTATACAACTTCAGATATTTCTAGCAAATTTGCTCTGATTTCAGCTTTTTTTTTTTTTTTTTTTTTTGCATTAGGAGCTCCTAGTTATGTTGAAACAGTATGCACTTTAAAGATCATTATTAGAACTCAAAAAATTAGACAATAAGATAACAAATAACCCAATCAACAAACGGGCCAAGGACCTGAACAGACACTTCTCAGAGGAGGACATACAATCAGTCAACAAGTACATGAAAAAATGCTCACCATCTCTAGCAGTCAGAGAAATGCAAATCAAAACCACCCTAAGATACCATGTCACTCCAGTAAGATTGGCAGCCATTAGGAAGTCAAACAACAAGTCCTGGCGAGGATGTGGGGTAAAGGGTACTCTTGTACATTGCTGGTGGGACTGCAAAATGGTGCGGCCAATATGGAAAGCAGTATGGAGATTCCTGGGAAAGCTGGGAATGGAACCACCATTTGACCCAGCTATTCCCTTCTCGGACTATTCCCTGAAGACCTTAAAAGAGCGTACTATAGGGATACTGCTACATCAATGTTCATAGCAGCACAATTCACGATAGCTAGACTGTGGAACCAACCTAGATGCCCTTCAATAGATGAATGGATAAAAAAATATGTGGCATTTATACACAATGGAGTATTACTCTGCACTAAAAAAATGACAAAATCATGGCATTTGCAGGGAAATGGATGGCATTAGAGCAGATTATGCTAAGGGAAGCTAGCCAATCCCTAAAAATCAAATGCCAAATGTCTTCTTTGATATAAGGAGAGTAAATAAGAACACAGCAGGGAGGAAGAGCAGGAGGAAAAGATTAACATTAAACAGGGACAAGAGGTGGGAGGGAAAGGGAGAGAGAGAAGGGAAATTGCATGGAAATGGAAGGAGACCCTCATTGTTATACAAAATTACATAAAAGAGGATGTGAGGGGAAAGGGGGCAGGGAAGGGAGAGAAATGAATCACAGTAGATGAGGTAGAGAGAGAAGATGGGAGGGGAGGGGAGGGGAGGGGGGATAGTAGAGGATAGGAAGGGCAGCAGAATACAACAGACACTAGTAAGGCAATATGTAAAAACGTGGGTGTGTAACCCATGTGATTCTGCAATCTGTATACGGGGTAAAAATGGGAGTTCATAACCCACTTGAATCAAATGTATGAAATACGATACGTCAAGAGCTTTGTAATGTTTTGAACGACTAATAATAATAAAAAAAAGGATCATTATTAGTCAGAGTTTTTATATATTTAAAAAAATTTTTCAAGTTACCATTGTTCATATTAAGGGCTTTAATATGCAGGATTAAGTGCTCACAGAGCTAATGAAGAGTAGGGAGTAAAGGTGGGCAGGTGGGTGAAGTATCAATCCCTGAAGATTTCACTGATCCCCAAAGGGAGTGATTCTCAGGAGAATCCCAGAAAGTCGCCTCAGTTCTCAGGTCGCCGCTATTCCAGAACTATGGAGGGAAGAAATGTCTGGGAACTGAGGTTCCTGGCTCTCAGGCCACGCCAGAGCCACAGATGGGAGTGTTGGTGGAGCCTGGCTGACGGAAGAGAGCCTGGCCCTGGCTGGTGCCCCCCTTTGTCATCTCTGCTCCCTTCCCCGTCTCTGGTGCGTTCCTCCTGATCTTTCTCGTTCATGGATTTTCAGTGTCTCCTACAGACACCAGATGACCTCCGGAGACTTCCTGTGTGCTTCTTGGCAGATTCCCCGTGGATCCTCTTTCCTGAAGGAATGAGTGGGTGACAACAGGGGTCAGCGTGACAGGGACCCACATGGTTGGTGATGGAGAGCTTCGTTCAGTTGGCATCCGTGCCCCAGGTGCACAGAGTTGTCCCTAGTATCAGAGGCAGCTGACGGGAGCCATTTCCAGGACTCCCCAGAAAACCGGGATCCATGGGTGCTCAAGTCCCTGATGTAAACGTAGACGCACATCCTCCTGGGTGCTTCAGACCAGCTCTAGGTCACACAGAACACAGTGGGAGTGCTGTGCAACCAGTACTTCTGCGTACTGTTCAGGGAATAAAGACAAGGGGAAAGTTCATACATGTTCATATAGATACTATTCTTTTCCCCAAACTTTTCCTTTTTTAAGAAAACAAACAAACAAACAAACAAACTATATATATATGTATGTATATATTTTTAGTTGTAGATGGACACGATACCTTTATTTTATTTTATTTTTCATGTGGTGCCAAGGATTAAACCCAGTGCCTCACACAGGTTAGGCAAGCCCTCTACCACTGAGTCACAACCCTGGCCCTTTCCCAAATATTCTCCGTGTGCCGTTGGTTGAGTCCATGGATGCAGAGGGCCAACTGTACTTTTCTCCTAATAGGATGAGGTGAGTTACCTTTTCTCTTTTTTTTTTTCTGTCAGTTCAAAATTACCTCATTCTCTCCCTTGCTTCTCCAAGAAAAAAACCACGCATACTATTAGGAGTGCTCTTCAGTTTAGCCTTTAGAAAGATGTGGTCCCCGCCACCTTCTTGTTTAAGATTAGGCAAATTGTTGATTCTCTGATAAGGCCATTTGCTGCTTTTTAGCAAGTCAATGGGCTTCTTAATTTAAAATGGACTTGTTAATTTAAAAATGCTTTCAATTACATGTTCATTTAAAAGACTTTAAATGTTAATTTAAAAGAATTTTCTGCTCTTTGACAGGGGATTAATATCCAGAATAAATAAAGAACTTAAAAAAAAACTTAACACCAAGAAAGAGGAAAAAAAAATCAAAATAAACCAATTAATTAAATGGGCAAAGGAACTAAACAGACACTTCTCAAAAGAAGAAATACAAATATATGAAAAAATGTTCAACATCTCTAGCAATCAGGGAAATGCAAGTCAAAATTACGCTGAGAATTCATTTCACTCTAGTCAGATTGGAAGTTATCAAGAATACAAATAATAAAAATAAATGCTGGTGAGGATGTGCGGGGGGATGTATGTACACTCATACATTGTTGGTGGGACTGCAAATGAGTTCAACCACTCTGGAGAGCAGTATAGAGATGCCTCAAAAACTAGAAATGAAACTTCCATATGGCCTTGTTATCCCACTTCTCAGTAATTTTTTTTTCCCAAAAGAATTAAAATCAGCATACTACAGCGACCCAGTCCCATCAATGTTTATAGCAGCATAATTCACAATAGCCAAGTTATGGAACCAGCCCACCAAGAGGAATGGGTAGGGAAGATGTGGCCTGTGTACTCAGTGGAGTCTCACTCAGCCACACCAAGAGTGAAATATGGCATTGGCTGGAAAGTAAATGGATGGAAGTGCAGACCATCATGCTAAGCCAGACTCAGAAAGTTCAGGGTCGAATGTCTCCTCTCCTATGCTAGACCAAAATAAGGCAAAAAGAAGGGGTGAGAATCCCACGGAAATCAGAGACCAGTGGAGTAGAGACGGGGAGTAGAGGGCAGAGAGGGGGAATGGGAAGAGGCGGCTCAGAGAAGTGGGCCGACCAAGCTCCCCTGTGCACACAGGTGAACTGTCTTCATGTCTACCCATAGAGCACTGATTGAAAAAATACATGTAAGCAAGTAGAAAGGAGACCAGTAGAGACAGGAAACATGGGAAGGGAGGAGGGAAGGGAAAAGGGAAGTATTGGGAACTAAAGCAAAGCAGATTACATTCCATGCTTACACAATCGTGCCAAAATGAACTCCAATATCATGTATGACTACAATATACTAATAAAATAAATAAATAAATAGGCTTTCTCTCATTTCAATGGAATGTTGTAAGGGAAGACAGACTGTATTTCAGGACACCATCTTGAAGTGGGGACCTGTGACAGTTAATTTTATGTGTCCACTGTCTGAGCCACATGGTGACCAACTGGCTGGTCAGACATTATTCCTGGGAGCATCTGTTCAGACGTTTTCAAAAGAGATTTATACTGCAATTGGTGGACTAAGTAAAGTGGATCCCTCCCGCTTCCCATGTTGGTGGGCATTATCCAATTCATTCAGGGCCAGAATAGGAAAGAAAATGTATGGAGGAAAGCTGATTTCATTTTGGGCCTGAGCTGGGACATTGCTGTCCTGCTCTCTGTGCTTCTGGTTCTGAGGCGTCCAGACTTGAACGGGAATCTAGACGGTGGGTTCCCCAGTTCTAGGCCTTTGAACTACCTCCTGGCTTTCCTGGGGCTTCCATTATGACAACAGATAATCCTCCATAACTGCAAGAGCCAATACCTCATAATAAACTCCTGTGTGTGGCGGGGAGGGGGTTTCAATATACGTCATTCCAGAAAACTCTAAAACAGGACCCTAAAGCACATTTACAAATATGTCTATTTCTTCAAGTCCTTCTACTTATTATATCAACCTAGGGAAAAACAGAAAAAAATACGAGTAATGTGTGTGTGTGTGTGTGTGTGTGTGTGTGTGCGCGCGCACACACACACCCATTATGTATATGTTTGATTGTTAGAACTGAAGATTTCACTTGAAAGTTTGAATTATTAATTGAACATAAAAATGGCATAATGGTATTATATGACATGACATATTATGGCATATATATGAGTTAATTTGCTCAGGGATGAAGTTGTTATCAGAATTTTCTCAGGAAAAAACAAGAAAAGGCTCTTGTTTTATTGTCTTATCTGGGAACATCTGGAAAGCATTGTTGTTACTAACTCACTCCATTTGTACTATTTTCCTATGAAATAAAAAAGGAATAAGAAAATACTAAATCACAATGTTTTCCTTTGTGGGGCTGAATATCTCTCCCTATTGTAGACATATTTATCCATATATATATGTATTATATATATTATACCTCTTATCATTGAGCAAACCAGAACACCAGAATAGTGACTGCATACTACTGCTATTACTACACACTATGATGGGTTTTTGAACATGATAATTACAATTGTTAATACCAGGTGGGTACCTCCCATATGTGCAATAGGTTTCAGGACACAGGGTTTACAACATTCAGTGTGGTTCCTGCATGTGGAGAGTGTATGGTCTAGTTGGAGAGAGTATACTAATGGTCCTGACACAGACTGTGGTAAATTGTGCAACAATCAGGCTCAGAGCTTTGGGTCACTAAGCCTACAAATGCATTCAGCCTGGCCCTTAAAGATCAATTTTGTTTGAAATACGGAATTGGGACGTGAGGGATGGGTTAGTTACCTAGTGCTGTGTAAAAAACGATTCTGAGACTCATTGGCTTAAAACCAATGGGTTGAGAATCGGTGCAGCTTGGCTGAGTGTCTGGTCCAGGCTCTGTGCTGAGGCTGCAGTCAGGGGTCAGCCGGGCTGGGGGCTCATCCATTTCCAGGCTCGCGCATGTGGTTCTTGATGGGTTTTAGATCCTCAGAGTCTGAGGTACTGAAAGCTGTCTATCTTGCTCTTAGGTGGTGGTCACACTCAGGGCCCAGTCACAAGCTCCATTCCTTGCTTCTTGGAAGCCACAGGAGGGCTGGGGCGACAGCTCCGTGATAGTGTGCGCTTAGTGTGCACAAGGTCCTGGGTTTGGTCCTTGGCATCACCAAAGGATTTCTGTCCAAAGCCGTTAAGTGGGAGAACCTGCTAGGAAGAGAGAGAACCTGCTAGAGAGATGGAGGTTACTGACTTACTAACTTACCGTGGGCGTGGCAAGGTGTGAAATCACCCCAGGCACTTTTCATGACAACTGGTCTGATCTCTTCAACAAGCACATATCCTGAGGAAATAAGGGGGGTGGGATGGGGACACCTTTAACCTCCTGAAGGTCTTTAACCCCTCTGAAGGCATAATGCCACGATTGGATCCTGTTTTTACCATTATTATTCTTTCACATCAAAATAGGTTTGAGGGAGGCACATGTCACATATGGTGTGAAAACCCACTCACCGCACAAAATGACTTGAATCCTGATTGGTATGTATGTGTGTACTGGGGACTGAACTAGGGAACTTAACCACTGAGCCCCATCCCCAACCCTTTTTATGTTTTATTTTGAGACAGGGTCTCGCTAAGTTGCTGAGGCTGCTTTGAACTTGGGGTCCTCCTGCCTCAGCTTCCCGAGCTGCTGGGATTACAGGGTGCACCACCGTGTGTGCCTAGGATCTTGGTTTTTAAAAAGAAGATATTTGGAGTGAACAAGTGGGAAACTAAATATGGTCTGGGCATTAAACTATATTTGGGAAACAGTAAATATATTAGGTATGATGATGGTGTCATGGTTATACAGGGGAAATACAGCATGCAGAGTTTCCATGTCTACGGATGCAACTATCCTCGGGTGGAAAAAAACATGTGGGGGAGAAAAAAACCCAACACATTCTGGAAGTTCTAGAAAGCAAAGCTAAAATTCATCATG